>NC_090418.1:846694-964194 GCF_036365525.1 Heterodontus francisci
TGGTAAGGGGGTGGAGAGGGGTGATGGGGTGGAGAGGGGTGATGGGGTGGAGAGGGGTAAGGGGGTGGAGAGGGGTGATGGGGTGGAGAGGGGTGATGGGGTGGAGAGGGGTGATGGGATGTAGAGGGGTAAGGGGGTGGAGAGGGGTGATGGGGTGGAGAGGGGTGATGGGGTGGAGAGGGGTGAATGGGTGGAGAGGGGTATGGGGTGGAGAGGGGTGATGGGGTGGAGAGGGTGAATGGGTGGAGATGGGTGATGGGGTGGAGAGGGGTGATGGGTGGAGAGGGGTAAGGGGGTGGAGAGGGGTGATGGGGTGGAGAGGGGTGAATGGGTGGAGAGGGGTGATGGGGTGGAGAGGGGTGAATGGGTGGAGAGGGGTGATGGGGTGGAGAGGGGTGAATGGGTGGAGAGGGGTGAGGGGGTGGAGAGGGGTGATGGGGTGGAGAGGGGTGAATGGGTGGAGAGGGGTGATGGGTGGAGAGGGGTGATGGGGTGGAGAGGGGTGAATGGGTGGAGAGGGGTGATGGGGTGGAGAGGGGTGATGGGGTGGAGAGGGGTGAATGGGTGGAGAGGGGTGATGGGGTGGAGAGGGGTGAATGGGTGGAGAGGGGTGATGGGGTGGAGAGGGGTGATGTTACGGAGGTGACACATTAGGCAGCCTTTCTGATTGAGAGGATATTGGGTCAGAAGCTCAGTTCAGATTCAAATAGGATGGTGAGGTTGTGGACAGTGTGGTTCAGTCTCAGACAGTGACAGGGGGAGAGGATGGAGTCAGTTGGCTAATGATTATAGTTTGTGGTGTGAATTGAAACAATGGCTTTGGTCTTTGCAATATTTAATGAGATGAAATGATGGGACATCTAAGACTAGATATCAGACAAGCAATGTGACAACACAGAGGCAGAGGAGGGGTCAAGAAGAGCGATGTGAAGTAGGTTTGGATGTTGTCCAATCTGACCCCATGTTGTTAGGGAGCTGCATGTTTTAAAAAGACAATGGTGGAATCGGGCAATGGGATTGAAGGAGGATGATGTGGTCACCGTGTCATTAGGAAAGGATAGTTTATCATGGACACAGTCACAGAGGATGGTTTTTGTGGCAGAAACTGACTGGAGAGGTTCAAATGGGAATTTGTGGGAAAGGTAGGCATGGATTTGAGAGGCGGCAACACATTCAAGGGCTTGGACATGGTTTGAAATGTGGTTGGGATGAAGGGATAGTTTCATTGAAGTGAGGAGGGGGAGGATGAGAACAGTTTTGAAAGGGAAGGAGACTGTTCCTGAGGAGGGGGAACCGTTTACAATCCGCGTGGGCAAAGGGCCTGCACTCTGGTCCGCTTCTGAAAGCGGTTGGAAAATGTGGACGCTCCCTAGAGTAAGTGGGCGGGGCCAGAGTGAGTGGGCGGGGCCGCCAGGACTATAAAAATCGGAGCAGGAAGTCAGGGCGCGGCAGAGAGTCGGGGAGCGGAGCGGAGAGGAGAGGAGAGGAGAGGAGACAGAGCAGGTACCGGGCCGGCGACACTGAACCCCCCCCCCCATATCACCCACCCCCCCTCCCGGCGACACTGAACCCCCCCATCACCCCCTCCCCGGCGACACTGAACCCCCCCATCACCCCCTCCCCGGCGACACTGAACCCCCATCACACACCCCCCCAGCCCGGCGACACTGAACCCCCCCCCCCCCCCCCCCCCAATCACACCCCCCCCCCCAGCCGGCGACACCGGACCCCCTCCCCTCCCCGCCGGCGGGACCCCCCCTGCTTCCCCCTCCGCCCGTTCCCGGGACCTGCAGCGACCCAACTGCAGCGCGTGTTGGGCAGGAACATCTGCCCCCTCCTCAAACTCACTCACCCTCACTGAATCCCCTCTCCCCCTCACTCCATCCCCCACCCTGCATCTCTTCGCCCATCTCAGCACCGCCATCCCTTTCCGGCCGCTTTCTCTCTCTCTCTCTCTTTCTCCCCCCCCCCCCCCCCCCCCCCACCCTTCCTGGGATTCCCCTTCCACCCTCTTGCCTCCTTGCTTTACAGGTCACTGACTGACTGCAGATCAACTCCATGTCTTACCCCCCCCCCCCCCCCCAAGCTGATACTGTCTTTCTCTTCATCCCTGGATTGGTTTGATTTGCTTCTCCCTTTGATCAGTTCCCACTTCCCCCTCTCAGCCCCCAGCCCTCAGCACACTCATTTGATGCTGTGTGTGAGCAGCTGTTTGCCCCCTGGGGATGGAGGGCAGCTGGGGGTTTAATCTGTACCGGGTGCTCGCTGGGGGTTTAATCTGTACCGGGTGCTCGCTGGGGGTTTAATCTGTACCGGGTGCACGCTGGGGGTTTAATCTGTACCGGGTGCTCGCTGGGGGTTTAATCTGTACCGGGTGCTCGCTGGGGGTTTAATCTGTACCGGGTGCTCGCTGGGGGTTTAATCTGTACCGGGTGCTCGCTGGGGGTTTAATCTGTACCGGGTGCTCGCTGGGGGTTTAATCTGTACCGGGTGCTCGCTGGGGGTTTAATCTGTACCGGGTGCTCGCTGGGGGTTTAATCTGTACCGGGTGCTTGCTGGGGGTGCAGTACAGCTGGGGTTTAATCTCCCCACAGATACTGGATTCCCCTCTTTGCACCCAGTCCCAGAGCTGTTTGTTTTTTGGAGGAAAGTTTTAGACTGTTCAGTTTGAAGAATTTTCACACAAAGCTGTGTGTTTGCTGGCTGGAAATGAAGGAGCAAGATTGTGGTTTACCTACCTCTGCCTACTTCCTGCCATGCTCTCGATGCTTGAGACACGTGTGCACACTAGTGTGGGCTGGAGCTCACTGAGTTTGTTTCACCCCCACCTGAAGGTTTAATCTGGAGGGTAAGGTACCTTTCCCCAATGTTCCTGCCAGGGTCTCAAGGCATTGATCATTAACTCCCCACTACTGCACCCTCTGTGAAATTTTAATCGCTGATTTGTTTAGTTCCAGAAAGATGTTCATTGAGAAGATTCATGCCCGGGAAATCCTGGACTCCAGGGGTAATCCCACTGTCGAGGTAGATCTGTACACTGCTAAAGGTGAGTCCTGCTTCACCCTGTCCCACACTCTCTCTCAAATAGGTGAATGCAAAAACCTGATGACTGTGTCTTCGAGTGAGGAAGGGAAGGTGGAAGGAGCAGATATTGGGGGTGAAGCAAGAGGATTTGGGGGAAAGGGAGAGGATAATGAAGGAGGTAACGGCAGTAAAAAATACTGAGGGAGTAAATTGCTTTATGATCATGTGATGTGTACCTGACCACTGCAATTAACTTATTGTCGTCACAATTAGCTGCTGATAGCTACTTTTTTTTTCTCCTTCAGGTCATTTCCGGGCGGCTGTGCCCAGCGGAGCCTCCACGGGAATCTATGAAGCTCTGGAGCTCCGTGATGGAGATAAATCTAGGTACTTGGGCAAAGGTAAGAGGCGCCCTGGGCTGTAAGGCAAGGAGGGCTAGTGTGCAGCAGTGAAACAAAGCTTCTGTCTGTCTATAAATATTCTCCAATTCAGTATATGAGTAAGCTGAGACACTATGTGAGCTGAAGAGAAGAATAAGTTTGGAGTACTGGATCCTAATGCTTTCCACCTCAAAGGGATTTAAACCTTTTTCATGAGACTGAAAGTTTTGGGTATTTTACTGCACATATCTCAAAGTACATGAGCAATGTTGTGAAGCAAATAGTGTTAGGGTGCATATCGGACAATTGCTGATCAAATGAGGGATGATGTTTACCTGTCTCTATTCATAACTCTGGGCCTGTCGTAAACTGGAGAGAGTTTGATTAGTAATTACCAGGATGATGCAAGTGAAATGTTTTTTCTCATTGAGCTTGTGTTCTAAGTAGCAGTTGTTTGTGTCCTCCCCATGGTTTGTGTTTCAAGGAACCCCCTCCCCCATTCTCTAGATGCATTTCATTCATTCCCAGTCTGGCCCAGCTGCTCCATGCAACCATTCAGAGTATAATCAATTACTGGCAAGCAATCCATCTGTCTCCCAGATACAGTATCTCCCTCCCAGCTACAAAAGGGCTTGTCTTTTCCTTAAGCTTTCTATTTGTTGGATTTGGCTTGCGTTTGATATTACAAGTTGGACTGACAGTATAGAATTACATGAGTGAGTTTCGAGGTTTGGAATAAATTATTCTGCAATGCCAACCATTGGCTTTCATTGTGACCTACAGGGAGTCGTGCTTCATCAATCAGACGAGTAAAGGGTCAAGCTGCTATAAAACGACCAACTCTAATTCTGTGCCTGCTCTGCATTCACTTCCTTTTTTTTCTCCTTTCTCCACAGGGGTGCTGACAGCTGTTCAAAATATCAATAAAACCATCGGCCCAGAACTGATTAAGCAGGTAACATTCTGTCCTGTCCCCTCACCTCACACCCAGTACAGTGATTACAAACAACAAACCACTCCTCTTCCCTGCTTTGTGCTGGCCTCCTACCCACCCTGTACCCCCAAACTGACAAAGCTGGTGGTTTTGTCAGCTTCTGGGCTACCAGGTGCTGAGGCCCCACTAGCAGCAGGCCAAGCACTTTTCTGGAATTTCCAGGGTTGTGAAATGCAAGGCTTAACTGGCCATTAAGCAGGAGCAGATACTTTCTTCCCCTACCCAAGGTCACAGTGCAGGGATCAGGAGCAGAAAGCTACTGTAACCCAGGACACTCTATACAGGAGCAGGAACGCTGATTGATCTGATGCTCCTAACCTAGGGTCACTAAGACACCCTCCCCTGGATCATTATCACACTAGGCACTGACCAATTGGAGAGTCTTAATTCTAACCTGCCTCAGTACAATGGAGAGTCTGAAATTTTCTATTTTCTCTTCTTAGAAACTGAGTGTGGTTGACCAGGAGAAGATCGATAATTTTATGCTGAAACTTGACGGAACTGATAATAAATGTGAGTCTGGGCATCCGGCCTGAACAAATTTCAAACTGCCTCATCCTGTACCTGGTAGTCAAACAGCAGAGATAACATCTCTCCCTCTCTTTTTAGCTAAATTTGGGGCCAATGCGATTCTGGGAGTGTCTCTTGCTGTTTGCAAAGCTGGTGCAAAAGAGAAAGGTGTTCCTCTGTACCGCCACATCGCTGATCTCTCTGGCAACAAGGACCTCATCCTCCCAGTCCCGGTGAGTCCCCCATTTCCCTACTGGAGGGGCCAAGCCCCTCCCAAAATTCAAAACACTTTTTCAGGGACCCATGTAAACAAATTCATCACTCTGGTGTCCCATCAAACACTCGTCAGGTACAGCACAGGATTAGATAGAGTAAAGCTCCCTCTACACTGTCCCCATCAAACACTCCCAGGACAGGTACAGCACGGGGGTAGATAGAGTAAAGCTCCCTCTACACTGTCCCCCATCAAACACTCCCAGGACAGGTACAGCACGGGGTTAGATAGAGTAAAGCTCCCTCTACACTGTCCCCCATCAAATACTCCCAGGACAGGTACAGCACGGGCTTATTCCTCTTGCTACACTGTCCGCCAACATGATGGGGATGCTGGAACTGGTGAGAATCACAGTTACACACTGTTTCACTCATGATATACTCCAGAGATCCACAACTGGAGAGATGCAGGTGAAAGGGACCACAGTGACATCGCTGGTAGTCAGCTGTGACATTGTGACATCCAGGTCGCCAGTTTCGGGGGTGGGGGGGGGACAATGTGGGGACGCAGAGGAGGAGTGATTGATTTTCAACCCGCCCTCGTCTCGCAAAACCCCTTGACTTCGATCGCTTGTTTGTAACATTCATTGATGGGATGTGGGCGTCACTGGCCAGGCCAGCGTTTATTGCCCATCCCTAATTGCCCTTGAGAAGGTGGTGGTGAGCTGCCTTCTTGAACTGCTGCAGTCCATGTGGGGTAGGTATACCCACAGTGCTGTTAGGAAGGGAGTTCCAGGATTTTGACCCAGTGACAGTGAAGGAATGGCGATATAGTTCCAAGTCAGGATGGTGTGTGACTTGGAGGGGAACTTGCAGGTGGTGGTGTTCCCATGCATTTGCTGCCCTTGTCCTTCTAGTTGGTAGAGGTCGTGGGTTTGGAAGGTGCTGTCTAAGGAGCCTTGGTGCATTGCTGCAGTGCATCTTGTAGATGGTACACACTGCTGTCACTGTGGAGTGGGTGAATGTTTGTAGATGGGGTTAAAAAAAAAAAACAAAAAAAGAAAAGAGAAAAAAAAAAACAGGGTTAGATACAGAGTAAAGCTCCCTCTACACTGTCCCCATCAAACACTCCCAGGACAGGTACAGCACGGGGTTAGATACAGAGTAAAGCTCCCTCGACACTGTCCCCATCAAACACTCCCAGGACAGGTACAGCATGGGGTTAGATACAGAGTAAAGCTCCCTCTACACTGTCCCCATCAAACACTCCCAGGACAGGTACAGCATGGGGTTAGAGTAGGTGTGGGTATGTGCTACTTCATTTAAGGATAATGTATGTCTGTTAGGAAAAGGATATTAAGGGAGGGTTGGGGCAGCAAGAGGCCAACAGTGAAGTGGGAGGTGGGAAAACGTGCCATCAAGGAATGAAAGTTAAATGTGAATCACCCTGATGGAGCAGTGAAGCAGATGTCAGCTGGCAGAACGAGGAAGGAAAGGGTTCCTGCAAGAAAGGGGAAGTGATGATACTGATTGTGGGGCTGTGGTCCAATATGTAACCTTTAGTTAAATGTTACAATCATGCAAACATAATTAATTTACACAGAGGGCTAAGTAATGCAATTAGAAAGTTTTTTTAAAAATCAATCATGGGATGTGATCAGCATTTGTTACCCATCCCTAATTGTCCTTGACCTGAGGGGTTCACTAGGGCCATTAAGAGTTAACCACATTGCTGTGGGTCTGGAGTCACACATAGGTCAGACTGGGTAAGGACAGCAGATTTCTGTCCATGAAGGACATTAGTGAACCAGATGGGTTTTTATGACAATCAATCGTTTCATGGCACCATTACTGACTAGCTTTCAATTCCAAATTTTTATCTTATTAATTGAAATGGAATTTAAATTCTGCCAGTTGGTGTGGTGGGATTTGAACCCATGTCCCCAGGGCATTAGCCTGGGCCTTTGGATTACTAGTTCAGTGACATTACCACTACGTCACTATCTCCCCTGAATGACCGCAGCAGGGCACCTCACTCAGACCTCATGATCACCCATGCCCCAGCTCTCAGCTGTCGGGTTCACTGTGGAGTCTGTCTTGTTTCCTTTTTTTGAAAACCTGTCACCCTCCCCCTTCCTCCTCCTCCCCCTCCTTCTCCTCCCTCTCTCCTTGCAGGCTTTCAATGTCATCAATGGTGGTTCACATGCTGGCAACAAACTGGCCATGCAGGAGTTCATGATCCTCCCAGTGGGAGCCACCAGCTTCAAGGAGGCAATGCGCATCGGAGCTGAGGTTTACCACAACCTGAAGAATGTCATCAAGGCCAAGTATGGGAAAGATGCCACCAACGTGGGTGATGAAGGTGGTTTCGCGCCCAACATCCTAGAAAATAATGAAGGTACAAAAGCCCCCGCCCTTTCTCTGCCTCCTGGAGGCTGATGTGTCTCTCTCTCGCCAACATTGAATTACTCTTTCTTCCTGCTCAGCTTTTCTCACCAGCTTGGTGGCCATTTGCGAATTCTAGCAGGTGACCTTGGGGATCTTGCAGCAGTTTCTCCACAATCCTCAGCTCTGATGCAGTGAGAATCAACACTGGTGACTGAGACGAGGACATGGGAGTGACATCCCACAGGGTTCTCTCTCTGACATTTCCCTCTCAGTTACAGCAGACAATTGGGAGAATCTGAATGGAAATGGAACCCCCCCTGGGTTGGTGTGGGAGGGGGTGGGGTTGAAGAGTCCATGTCTGGTTTGACTGGGTAACCCAGTGCCAGTGTCCCAACTATGGGCAGGAGCCATACTCTGGCTCGTCTCCACAACTGCTGAGAGCCTGGACAGGCAGTCCAACAATAAAGCATCCCATAAAACCCAACCCTATACTTGCTCGACTGAACAAGTCCTAGCCAGAGTCTCTGGTTATTAAACAGGAGCAGGAACTCTGCCACGACTCAGTACAGTGGACAAGTCAAACACTTTTACTGCTGCCTCTAGTCGGCTCACTCAGCAGACTTTTTAAAAAATTCTTTTATAGGATGTGGGCATCACTGGCAAGACCAGCATCTGTTTCCCGTCCCTAATTGTCCCTGGACAACTGAATGTCTTGCTAGGCCATTTCAGAGGGCAGTTAAGAGTCAACCACATTGCTGTGGGTCTGGAGTCACATGTAGGCCAGACCAGGTAAGGACAGCAGATTTCCTTCCCTAATGGACATTAATGAACCAGATGGATTTTATCACAATCGATCATTTTATGGCACCACTAATGAGACTAGCTTTCGATTTCAAATTTTTATTAATTGAATTTAAATGCCACCAGTTGCTGTGGTGGGATTTGAACCCATGTCCCTAGGGCATTAGCCTGGGCCTCTGGATTACTATCTGATATTCCCACTACGCCACTGTCTCCCCTGAAGAATGGACTGACCTGGTCCTGTAGGGCTCAGTACCAGTCAGGACAGTGCATGCATCCAGTGAGGCAGCACTCTTGGCTTTGATCTACTAAAGGAGCCTCAAACTTCTTTGACCAGTAGCACCACCTGTTAATGTTTGACTGGGAATCCTCTGACTGCCTGGCACTGTTGCTAAGTTACTGAAGCCCCAGGGCAGATGATGGGATGATGTCTGGTGGCAAGCGGCCAGTTGCCAGTTCCAATCTTTACCAGCAGCTCATGTTCAGCTCTCTGCTCTTCCAAATGTCAAGGCCTAACTTTAGCTGTCGGAGCAGTAATTGGATCTGGGGGTAGAGATTGGAACTTTAACCTTTTGGATAAGTGTCTATCGTGAGAAAAGTGGCTCAGACACTGAAATAAACTCAGAAAATAGCAGGAACACAACTGGACCCTTGAGTATCTGAATTGAAAAAAATCCACCTCTGTCCTGGCAAACAACCCCATCTCTAACCTGTCACCTCCCTCAGTGCGTGGGAGGGAGCTGGGGTTAAATGATGCTTGTTCTGAGCTCTGGTTTTCAGGTCAGAGTGGAGGCTAATGGGAGGCTTTTTGGAAACAGGGCTGCGTAAGATGGTGTTCTGACCTCAAACAAGACCTGCTGAGTGTTTCCAGCATTTTATTATACAAGACTGCTGTGTGGATGCAGCAAATGGTTAAATTCTCTTCCCTTTTCCCTGCAGCACTGGAACTGCTGAAGTCAGCAATTGAAAATGCCGGTTATTCTGATAAGATTGTCATTGGAATGGATGTGGCAGCTTCGGAATTCTGTCGCAAAGGCCAATACGACCTGGACTTTAAGTCTCCAGATGACCCCAGTCGCTACATCTCTGGGGTGAAGCTAGGAGAATTGTACAAAGACTTCATCAAGAACTACCCTGGTAAGGGCAGGACTGGGGGGGTTCGGAGGGTGGGGGGGTGGTAACTGAGATTGGGGAGAGTTAGAATGGGAGGGCCCTGGGCTGCTGCTGCTGTGAGGCCTGACTCTCTCTCTCCTGTTCCCAGTGCTCTCCATTGAGGATCCCTTTGACCAGGATGACTGGGAAAACTGGTCCAAGTTCACCGCTGGTGTCTCCATCCAGATTGTCGGTGATGATCTGACCGTCACAAACCCCAAACGTATCCAAACTGCAGTGGACAAGAAAGCCTGCAACTGCCTCCTGCTGAAAGTCAATCAGATTGGTACTGTCACAGAATCCATTAAAGCGTGAGTAATGGTTAATTCAACAAGCAGATGGGATTGGGGGGGAGAGACACCATGAAGGACAAACCCACATGTTTGGGGGTGGGGTGGGGGGGGGGGGGGGGAAGAAGCACAGCAGGAAGAAACAGGTGCCCAACATGCAGTCAGTCTAATGTGATATTAACATCTTGTGGAAGTTACAGGGTTATTGGGAAAGGGGAGGAGAGACTGGGACTAATTGGATAGAGCTTCCAAAGAGCCAGCATAGGCATGATGGGTTGAATGGCCTCTTGTGCTCAACTCATCAAGCAATTAAAAGGACAACTAGGGTTAGGATATTCCAACTTCAAATGTCACAAACCATTTAGAAGGAAGGAGTGGGTCTGGAAACGCTGACCTTTTCAGTGCTCGGCTATTTAAAGTTGGCTGAAAGCAGAGACTGAAGACTAAATATAAAATCCCAATTACTGGGTCCACACTGTCCCCTGCTGTATTCCAGAGATTGTGCAGGGCTGGGAAGCAACAGTATTGGCACCACCTTTCTTTGAGAGTAAAGCTCCCTCGACACTGTCCCCATCAAACACTCCCAGGACAGGTACAGTACGGGGTTAGATACAGAGTAAAGCTCCCTCTACATTGTCCCCATCAAACACTCCCAGGACAGGTACAGTACGGGGTTAGATACAGAGTAAAGCTCCCTCTACACTGTCCCCATCAAACACTCCCAGGACAGGTACAGTACGGGGGTTAGATACAGAGTAAAGCTCCCTCTACACTGTCCCCATCAAACACTCCCAGGACAGGTACAGTACGGGGGTTAGATACAGAGTAAAGCTCTGGGCACCCTCAGCTGTGCAATAAAAGAAAAAAAACAGGGTTAGATACAGTAAAGCTCACTCCGTGTGTATTCTAACTACGCTCTCTCTCACAGCTGTAAACTGGCTCAGAGTAACGGCTGGGGTGTGATGGTCAGTCACCGCTCTGGCGAGACTGAGGATCCTTTCATCGCGGACCTGGTTGTTGGTCTCTGCACTGGGCAGGTGGGTCTGTGTGAATCCGGGTGGGTCTGTGTTCGGGGGGAGGTCTGTGAATATGGGTGGGTCTGTGTTTGGGGGGAGCTCTGTGAATCCGGGTGGGTCTGTGAATTCTAACCCTGTGGGTTTACATGATGTCATTACTGTCGTTGGGCTCTCTACATCTCTACAAAGTAGATCAGCTGATTGATTGATTGGAGTCTGAAAGGCACAACCTTCAGTGTTTGGATAATTTATCTTTGTTTTTCTCTCCTTCAGATTAAGACTGGCGCTCCCTGTCGATCTGAGCGTCTGGCCAAGTACAACCAGCTGATGAGGTAAGGCTCAGTCACTGGGGAATTTCCCCAGGGTTTGCAGTTGGGATGCAGCTCCTGGTTCTGTTTGCTGGGAAAAGCAAAGATAGGACCTGGGAGAACTCTGTTCCTGTGGATATCAGGAGCATTGTTATTGTAAACTCGTGCTGTTCGGTACTAGTGGGCAGCTTGTTCCTGTGTCCCTCACCCCATCCCTGCTCCCTATCCTTGTGTGCTTTTGCGAGAACCAGGTTGGATTTGGCTGGGATTCACTCCATGGTTGAATAGCCTAATCTCACTCCAGCCAGCAAGTTGATGAGGGCTGTAGTGGCTGCAGGACCTAGGGGGGGGGAGTTAGTGATTACCTAACAATTGGAAATCGAGAATGTGAGGGAACTAATTATCTTTCTGGACTTTCTGTAGGATCGAGGAGGAAATGGGAGACAAGGCAAAGTTCGCTGGCCGCAGTTTCCGAAACCCACTGGTGAAATCCTGAGCAATTTGCAGGGAGAAGCAGAGCAGGATGCTGGAATGTAACAGAGCTAAGTCTCACTCAGACTTTGCAATACTCCTCTGACTGAATGGTCTCCTCCCCTCCACCATCTGCCCCCAGGATCCCCCCAAGGCTTTCAGCCAATTAGATGTTACAATATGTTGGTGAATAAACATGTTTGTATCACTCAGAACTGTCTTTCTTCTTGTGTAATGTGATGGTATTGAGCTTTCTGCTAGGTCATGTGAATCTATGCAGAAAGGGAGAGAGTCTGGAGGTTACTGGCTGAAATGTAACATCACCCAGGATGGGCTATCATCTGCTATAACAATGTTCAATACACTTGAATAAAGCATCCACTGAGCTCCAGATACTATAGGAACTGTCTGTGCCTCTGGGTGCTACAGCATCTTTCAGTCTGAAGAGGCATTGCAGTTTGCTGCTCCCTCCAGTGCTGTTTGTCATCTTATGCTGCACTCCATTTTAACCTTGGTTATCTCCAGGGAGGGAGTGGCGCTCTAATCCGAAGGCAGAATTTCCAGAACCTTATCCTCACTAGCCCCATTAATGTGCAGCTGCAGTGATTCACTGGAATAGAGTCCTGCCAATAGTCACAGTCCAATAAACAAAGCTGTACCAGTGTCCAAGCCATTGTACTAGTGTTCATACCCACGCAAGTGTCCAATAACCCCTGCTCTCTTCCCCTTCAAGTAATAATCCAGCCCTAGCTTAACAGTAGTAGCAGGAATAAGTCATTGGCTGCACCCCCTGCTGCTCTCTTCCCCACCCCTGTCAACCACACTGAGCTTGACTGAGGCCTGAACCTCACTGTCCTGGTACTTTCCCCTCAAATCCTTTACTACTTTTACGATCAAAAATCTGTCTGTATTCAGCCCTGGATACAATCAATAACCCAGCGTTCACTACTTTCTGGGAAAGAGAATTCCAAAGATTTATGACCCTCGGCGAACAAATTCCTCTTCATCTTAAATAGGAGACCCCTTATTTTGAAACTATTATCTCTAGTTGTAGACCCCCCCCACCCAATGAGGGGAAAACAACCTCAGCATCTACCCTGTCAAGCCCCCCTCAGAATCTTTGTTTCAATGAGATCACCTCTCTAAACTCCAGTGAAGATAGGACGAACCTGCTCAACCTTTCCTTATGAGACAACCTTCATCCCAGGAATCAGCCTCATGAATCTTCTCTGAAATACTTCCAATGCAAGTGTATCCATTCTTGGGTAAGGAGACCAACATTGTACACAGTACTCTAGGTGCGGTCTCACCAGTGCCCACACAGTTGCAGCAAGACTTTCCTACTTTTATACTCATTTCCCTTTGCAATAAATGCCAATATTCCATTTACCTTCCTAATTACTTAAAGCTGTGCAAGATATAATGCATTCTGTGAGAATTGACTCCAGAACCTTCCAATTATGAGACCAACTGTGCGAAGAAAGCACCCTAACCAGTAGAATTAGAGTATTGTGTCTGGTTCTGGTATAGGTAGGTGGTAGGGAAATATATAGGGACAGGTGGGGATGTGGTAGGAATATGGGCTTAGTGTAGGATTAGTATAAATGGGTGGTTGATGGTCGGCACAGACTCGGTGGGCCAAAGGGCCTGTTTCAGTGCTGTATCTCTAAACTAAACTAACTAAACTACATTGAGGGTCCCTGAGAGGGTGCATTTATCAGATGGCTCGAGGGATTTTAGTTATACAGTTAGGGTGGAAAAGCTGGGATTGTTCTTGTAGCAAAAGAGACTGAGGGGAGATTTGATCACAGTGTACAAGATTATGCCAGGTTTAAATTAGACAGACAAAGAACAGCTGTTCCTATCAGCTGACGGTGCAAGGACAGGGGAGACTGAAGGTTCTGGTCAAGAAAAGCCTGGTGGGCAGGGAGGTGCATGAGAAAGAATTTTTTATTTAAACAGTGAGCGGTAATGACCTGGAACTCGCTGCCTACGAGGGTGATGGAAGTAGAGATAATTGATGATTTCAAGAGGAAATTGGATGGGCACATGAGGAAAATAAACGTGCAGGGCTTCAGGGAATGGGAATGACTGGAATGCACTACAGGGGCCAGCAGGGACTCGATGGGTCAAAGAGCCTCCTGTGCCAAACACTCCACATTTCCTGTGACCTCTCATCTCTGGTGCCATCCTAGTAAATCTTTTTTTGCACCCACTCTCCAACATCTTGACATTGTTCCTAAAATGTGGTGCCCAGAATTGTGCTCAATACTCCAGTGATTGAAAAATGTTTAGCAGAATTTACTTGTTTTTGTTCTTCTATTTATAAAGCCCAGGATCCTGTTTGCCATTTTAAGTCTTCTCAACTTGTTCTGCTACCTTCAAAGACCAATGGCCACAGCCTCAGGGCTCTTTGTTCCTGCATTCCCTTTAAGGTTGTGCTTATTTGTTTATCTTTCCTCTCCTCTTGCAGTCTGTTAATATCCTCCTCACTACTTTCCTGAGTTTTGTGTCATCTGCAAACATTGAAATTATGCCCTGTTTACCCAAGTCCAGTTTCTTAATTTATATGAAAAAGAGCAGGTCATCCTAGTAACAACTCCTGGGGAAAACCTGTGTATACTTTCCTCCAGTCTGATAAACAGCCAATCACAATCCACTCTGCATCCTGTTTCTTAGACAACTTTGTATCGACATTGCCAATGTCCCTTTAAGCCCACCAGCTACAATTCTGCTAACAAGTCTATTATGTGGTACTTTCACCCAAGTGAAAGGAGAGGGACATGACGGATGTTGAGGTTAGGAACAGATGTTTGATTACTCTAGGTCAAGTCGGCATAAGGAGGGAGGAAGTGTTGGGTATTCTAAAGGGCATTAAGGTGGACAAGTCCCCAGGTCCGGATGGGATCTATCCCAGGTTACTGAGGGAAGCGAGAGAGGAAATAGCTGGGGCCTTAACAGATATCTTTGCAGCATCCTTAAACACGGGTGAGGTCCCGGAGGACTGGAGAATTGCTAATGTTGTCCCCTTGTTTAAGAAGGGTAGCAGAGATAATCCAGGTAATTATAGACCGGTGAGCCTGACGTCAGTGGTAGGGAAGCTGCTGGAGAAGATACTGAGGGATAGGATCTATTCCCATTTGAAAGAAAATGGGCTTATCAGTGATAGGCAACATGGTTTTGTGCAGGGAAGGTCATGTCTTACCAACTTAATAGAATTCTTTGAGGAAGTGACAAAGTTGATTGATGAGGGAAGGGCTGTCGATGTCATATACATGGACTTCAGTAAGGCGTTTGATAAGGTTCCCCATGGCAGGCTGATGGAGAAAGTGAAGGCGCTTGGGGTCCAAGGTGTACTAGCTAGATGGATAAAGAACTGGCTGGGCAACAGGAGACAGAGAGTAGCAGTAGAAGGGAGTTTCTCAAAATGGAGACGTGTGACCAGTGGTGTTCAACAGGGATCCGTGCTGGGACCACTGTTGTTTGTGATATACATTAATGATTTGGAGGAAAGTATAGGTGGACTGATTAGCAAGTTTGCAGACGACACTAAGATTGGTGGAGTAGCAGATAGTGAAGGGGACTGTCAGAGAATACAGCAGAATATAGATATATTAGAGAGTTGGGCAGAGAAATGGCAGATGGAGTTCAATCAGGGCAAATGCGAGGTGATGCATTTTGGAAGATCCAATTCAAGAGTGAACTATACAGTAAATGGAAAAGTCCTGGGGAAAATTGATGTCCAGAGAGATTTGGGTGTTCAGGTCCACTGTTCCCTGAAGGTGGCAATGCAGGTAAATAGAGTGGTCAAGAAGGCATACGGCATGCTTTCCTTCATCGGACGGGGCATTGAGTACAAGAGTTGGCAGGTCATGTTACAGTTGTATAGGACTTTGGTTCGGCCACATTTGGAATACTGCGTACAGTTCTGGTCGCCACATTATCAAAAGGATGTGGATGCTTTGGAGAGGGTGCAGAGGAGGTTCACCAGGATGTTGCCTGGTATGGAGGGCGCTAGCTATGAAGAGAGGTTGAGTAGATTAGGATTATTTTCATTAGAAAGACGGAGGTTGAGGGGGGACCTGATTGAGGTGTACAAAATCATGAGAGGTATAGACAGGGTGGACAGCAAGAGGCTTTTTCCCAGAGTGGGGGTTTCAATTACGAGAGGACACGAGTTCAAAGTGAAAGGGGAAATGTTTAGGGGGGATATGCGTGGAAAGTTCTTTACGCAGAGGGTGGTGGGCACCTGGAACGCATTGCCAGCGGAGGTGGTAGACGCGGGCACGATGGAGTCTTTTAAGATGTATCTAGACAGATACATGAATGGGCAGGAAGAAAAGAGATACAGAACCTTAGAAAATAGGCGACATGTTTAGAGAGAGGATCTGGATCGGCGCAGGCTTGGAGGGCCGAAGGGCCTGTTCCTGTGCTGTAATTATCTTTGTTCTATCTTTTTAACACGCCTTTTCAAAGTCCATATAACATTAACTGCACTACCCTCATCAACCCTTGTCACCATCTACAAGGCACAAGTCAGGAGTGTGATGGAATACTCTCCACTTGCCTGGATGTGTGCAGCTCCAACAACACTCAAGAAGCTTGACACCATCCAGGACAAAGCAGCCCGCTTGATTGGCACCCCATCTAGAAACATTCACTCCCTCCACTGTGTACAGTGGCAGCAGTGTGTACCATCTACAAGATGCACTGCAGCAACTCAGGCTCCTTAGACAGCACCTTCCAAACCCGCGACCTCTACCAACTAGAAGGACAAGGGCAGCAAATACATGGGAACACCACCACCTGCAAGTTCCCCTCCAAATCACACACCATCCTGACTTGGAACTATATCGCCGTTCCTTCACTGTCGCTGGGTCAAAATCCTGGAACTCCCTTCCTAACAGCACTGTGGGTCTACCTACCCCACATGGACTGCAGCGGTTCAAGAAGGCAGCTCACCACCACCTTCTCAAGGGCAATTAGGGATGAGCAATAAATGCTGGCCTAGCCACATCCTAAGAACAAATTTTGAAAAATATCCCATAAAATCCAGCACGAGAAAAGAATAAAGTGTTTCTAAGCCTGACAGAATGTTAGAAATTAAGGTTTATTTGCGAAAGGATAAAATGATTTCAGGAACTAAGCATCTCACCAGAATATAATTTACATTCAAACACTGCAGATTAAAATATAAAACAACATAAAATGGATGGATGTTATACTCCCAAGGCAATGATAGGGATTGTGTGGGACATGGGTGGATGTGAGACCTTCCAAGCAGTAACGGGAGCTCATTAATACAATCTCAGAGCTGGGGGGATGGGTGGAGGATGAGGGGGGTGGAGGAGGAAGAGGGGCAGTGAAGGGGGTTGGGGAAGGGGAGGAGGGGCGGGGTTGGGGAAGGGGAGGAGGGGCAGTGAAGGGGGTTGGGGAAGTGGAGGAGGGGCAGGGGTGGGGAAGGGGAGGAGGGGCAGTGAAGGGGGTTGGGGAAGTGGAGGAGGGGCTGGGGAAGTGGAGGAGGGGCAGTGAAGGGGGTTGGGGAAGTGGAGGAGGGGCAGTGAAGGGGGTTGGGGAAGTGGAGGAGGGGCAGGGGTGGGGAAGGGGAGGAGGGGCAGTGAAGGGGTTGGGGAAGTGGAGGAGGGGCAGTGAAGGGGGTTGGGGAAGGGGAAGAGGGGCAGTGAAGGGGGTTGGGGAAGGGGAGGAGGGGCAGTGAAGGGGGTTGGGGAAGGGGAGGAGGGGCAGTGAAGGGGGTTGGGGAAGGGGAGGAGGGGCAGTGAAGGGGGTGGGGAAGGGGACTGGCCTCAGAAGTCCTTACATGGAATGACTGAGCAACTGCCCCCTTCACCTTCTCCCCACCCACCAATCTCGCTGCTACTGCCCTGAGTTCCTGCAGGTTCACCACCCGGGTCGCCCCCTATTTCCACCAGTGCTTTCCACAGAAATCACAATATGGAGCAAGAACCACTTTGGAATAAAGTCACACATCCAACTCGTGCCTTGAAAAAAGGGTTTGATTGAGTTTGTCCCAGAGTCAGACAGGAGGGAGGAGCTGGGAGCAGATACGTGACAGGGCAGCAGCAAAGGCAAGCGAAACACTGGGTGGAGGTGATGCTGGTTTGCAGCACAGGGCCTTGGGAGAGCGAGGGAAGCAAGAAGCTAAGAATTTAGGAAGTCCGATCGACTCAACACCCACAGTCAGAGCTTTCTGTGGGTGGACTCGTCCACGTCAGAATCCTGCTTTACTTCAACTTCACACAATTTAAGAACACAAAGACCTCCTCATCTAATGACCGATACTTAAATTCTTTGTCCATTGCCCTGACATTAAGCATTGAATGATAATCAGGGTTTCACCCCGGGCGTAAAGGATCAGCAAGGAAGCACAAGTAGCAAGAACATGGCAGAGATAAAACAATCCGTTAGTAGAGTTCACAGGAAACTGTTCCAGACCCCGGGATCAATCAAATAGTCTGCATATATAAACCACTCCCCCCACCCCCACAAAACCTGTCCCCCAAACCCCTACAGGAACCCAGTTCTCCTGTCAAAGTGTCCCCACCCCCAATCCCCAAGGAACATAGCACGGTTCTAACAGCATTGAGTGGGGGGTGGGGGGAGGTGGTCTTGCCCTGATCAAGGCCTCAGTCTCAGAAGAGATTCTCTCGAGGGTCAGACCCCCTACAATCCGCTTGATCCGCCCGTTCCCTCGTCCGACAGTTTCAGTTTCTTCTTGGCCCTGATCTCGTTCATTGCTTCCTCGATTGACCGCGTGTCCCTCTTGTTGGTCGTGGGTACTGAGGAGGGAGGAGAGCAGGGCTGAGTCAGGGCAAAACTGGACACAATTCCCACACACACCCCAACGCGCACACAAGCTTTTTAAAATTCTTTGATGGGATGTGGGCGTCACTGGCAAGGCCAGCATTATTCGCCCATCCTTAATTGCCCTCGATAACTGAGTGGCTTGCTCAACTATTTCAGAAGGCAGTTAAGAGTCACATTGCTGTGGGTCTGGAGTCACATGTAGGGCAATGGCCTGGGCCTCTGGATTACCAGTTCAGTGACATTACCACTACATCACTGCAGTTCGAGCTTCTGTGGCATTGCTCATATCTACTGGGATGTGATTGAACAGCATTAACATGTCACTGTAACATGGCTAACAGCATTCAACTGTGGAGCAAATGAGACTCGAAAGCATGACCATCTCTGCCGCACTGTTAGGCAAACATTTCAGTACACCAGCACACATACACATACAGGGTCAATGGATAACACCTCACATTTACATAGTGATATTGACAGCTCACTGAAAGAGTTATCAGGACAGGCCAAAGAGGTAAGTTTCAATGAATGCCGTAAAGGAGAAGACAGAGGTAGAAGTAGAGAGGCGGAGAGGTTTAGGAAGGGAATTAGAGAGCTTAGGGCCTCAGCAGCTGAAGGCACAGCCGCCAATGGTGGAGCGATTAAAATCGGGGGATGGTCAAGAGGCCAGAATTGGAGGAGGGTAGCGATCTCGGAGGGTGGTTCGGCTGGAGGAGGTAAAAGATAGAAAAACAGATCTGAGTTACAGACTGGAATCTAATTGGGGGGGTTCAGGGGGTTGAAATATAGAATAACAGATACCCGGGAGTGAGATACAGATTGGAATCTGATCGAGGGGTTCGGGGGGTTTATATATAGAATAACAGATACCCGGGAGTGAGTTACAGACTGGAATCTGATCGAGGGGTTCGGGGGGTTTATATATAGAATAACAGATACCCGGGAGTGAGATACAGATTGGAATCTAATCGAGGGGTTCGGGGGGTTTATATATAGAATAACAGATACCCGGGAGTGAGATACAGATTGGAATCTAATCGAGGGGTTCGGGGGGTTTATATATAGAATAACAGATACCCGGGAGTGAGTTACAGACTGGAATCTGATCGAGGGGTTCGGGGGGTTTATATATAGAATAACAGATACCCGGGAGTGAGTCACAGACTGGAATCTAATTGGGGGGGTTCAGGGGGTTTATATATAGAATAACAGATACCCGGGAGTGAGATACAGATTGGAATCTAATCGAGGGGTTCGGGGGGTTTATATATAGAATAACAGATACCCGGGAGTGAGTTACAGACTAGAATCTGATCGAGGGGTTCATATATAGAATAACAGATACCCGGGAGTGGGTTACAGACTAGAATCTGATCGAGGGGTTCGAGGGGTTTATATATAGAATAACAGATACCCGGGAGTGAGTTACAGACTGGAATCTAATCGAGGGGTTCGGGGGGTTTATATATCGAATAACAGATACCCGGGAGTGAGATACAGATTGGAATCTAATCGAGGGATTCGGGGGGTTTATATATAGAATAACAGATACCCGGGAGTGAGTTACAGACTGGAATCTAATCGAGGGGTTTGGGGGGTTTATATATAGAATAACAGATACCCGGGAGTGGGTTACAGACTAGAATCTGATCGAGGGGTTCGAGGGGTTTATATATAGAATAACAGATACCCGGGAGTGAGTTACAGACTGGAATCTAATCGAGGGGTTCGGGGGGTTTATATATAGAATAACAGATACCCGGGAGTGAGATACAGATTGGAATCTAATCGAGGGATTCGGGGGGTTTATATATAGAATAACAGATACCCGGGAGTGAGTTACAGACTGGAATCTAATCGAGGGGTTTGGGGGGTTTATATATAGAATAACAGATACCCGGGAGTGAGTTACAGACTGGAATCTAATCGAGGGGTTCATATATAGAATAACAGATACCCGGGAGTGGGTTACAGACTAGAATCTGATCGAGGGGTTCGGGGGGTTTATATATAGAATAACAGATACCCGGGAGTGAGATACAGATTGGAATCTAATCGAGGGATTCGGGGGGTTTATATATAGAATAACAGATACCCGGGAGTGAGTTACAGACTGGAATCTAATCGAGGGGTTTGGGGGGTTTATATATAGAATAACAGATACCCGGGAGTGAGTTACAGACTGGAATCTAATCGAGGGGTTTATATATAGAATAACAGATACCCGGGAGTGAGTTACAGACTGGAATCTAATCGAGGGGTTCATATATAGAATAACAGATACCCGGGAGTGGGTTACAGACTAGAATCTGATCGAGGGGTTCGAGGGGTTTATATATAGAATAACAGATACCCGGGAGTGAGTTACAGACTGGAATCTAATCGAGGGGTTCGGGGGGTTTATATATAGAATAACAGATACCCGGGAGTGAGATACAGATTGGAATCTAATCGAGGGATTCGGGGGGTTTATATATAGAATAACAGATACCCGGGAGTGAGTTACAGACTGGAATCTAATCGAGGGGTTCGGGGTGGTTTATATATAGAATAACAGATACCCGGGAGTGAGTTACAGACTGGAATCTAATCGAGGGGTTCGGGTGGTTTATATATAGAATAACAGATACCCGGGAGTGAGTTACAGACTAGAATCTGATCGAGGGGTTCGAGGGGTTTAATTATAGAATAACAGATACCCGGGAGTGAGTTACAGACTGGAATCTATTCGAGGGGTTTATATATAGAATAACAGATACCCAGGAGTGAGTTACAGACTGGAATCTAATCGAGGGGTTCGGGGGGTTTAAATTTAGAATAACAGATACCCGGGAGTGAGTTACAGACTGGAATCTAATCGAGAGGTTTGGGAGATTTATATATAGAATAACAGATACCCGCGAGTGAGTTACAGACTGGAATCTGATCGAGGGGTTCAGGTGGTTTATATATAGAATAACAGATACCCGGGAGTGAGTTACAGACTGGAATCTGATCGAGGGGTTCAGGTGGTTTATATATAGAATAACAGATACCCGGGAGTGAGTTACAGACTGGAATCTGATCGAGGGGCTCGGGTGGTTTATATATAGAATAACAGACACCCGGGAGTGAGTTACAGACTGGAATCTAATCGAGGGGTTCGGGGGGGGGGGGTTTATATACAGAATAACAGATACCCGGCAGTGAGTTACAGACTGGAATCTGATCGAGGGGCTCGGGTGGTTTATATATAGAATAACAGATACCCAGGAGTTACAGACTGGAATCTAATCGAGGGGTTCGGGGGGTTTATATATAGAATAACAGTTACCTGGGAGTGAGTTACAGACTGGAATCTAATCGAGGGGTTCGGGGGGTTTATATATAGAATAACAGATACCCAGGAGTTACAGACTGGAATCTAATCGAGGGGTTCGGGGGGTTTATATATAGAATAACAGTTACCTGGGAGTGAGTTACAGACTGGAATCTAATCGAGGGGTTCGGGGTGGTTTATATATAGAATAACAGATACCCGGGAGTGAGTTACAGACTGGAATCTAATCGAGGGGTTTATATATAGAATAACAGATACCCGGGAGTGAGTTACAGACTGGAATCTGATCGAGGGGTTCGGGTGGTTTATATATGGAATAACAGATACCCGGGAGTGAGTTACAGACTGGAATCTAATCGAGGGGTTCGGGGGGTTTATATATAGAATAACAGATACCCGGGAGTGAGTTACAGACTGGAATCTAATTAAGGGGTTTCGGGGGGTTTATATATAGAATAACAGATACCCGGGAGTGAGTTACAGACTGGAATCTAATCGAGGGGTTTATATATAGAATGACAGATACCCGGGAGTGAGTTACAGACTGGAATCTAATCGAGGGGTTCGGGATGGTTTATATATAGAATAACAGATACCCGCGAGTGAGTTACAGACTCGAATCTAATCGAGGGGTTTCGGGGGGTTTATATATAGAATAACAGATACCCGGGAGTGAGTTACAGACTGGAATCTAATCGAGGGGTTTCGGGGGGTTTATATATAGAATAACAGATACCCGGGAGTGAGTTACAGACTGGAATCTAATCGAGGGGTTTGGGGGGGGTTTATATATAGAATAACAGATACCCGGGAGTGAGTTACAGACTGGAATCTAATCGAGGGGTTTGGGGGGGGTTTATATATAGAATAACAGACACCCGGGAGTGAGTTACAGACTGGAATCTAATCGAGGGGTTTGGGGGGGGTTTATATATGGAATAACAGATACCCGGGAGTGAGTTACAGACTGGAATCTAATCGAGGGGTTCGGGGGGAGTTTATATATAGAATAACAGATACCCGGCAGTGTGTTACAGACTGGAATCTAATCGAGGGGTTCGGGGGGGGTTTATATATAGAATAACAGATACCCGGGAGTGAGTTACATACTGGAATCTAATCGAGGGGTTCGGGGGGGGTTTATATATAGAATAACAGATACCCGGGAGTGAGTTACAGACTGGAATCTAATCGAGGGGTTTGGGGGGGTTTATATATAGAATAACAGATACCCGGGAGTGAGTTACAGACTGGAATCTAATCGAGGGGTTCGGGGGGGGTTTATATATAGAATAACAGATACCCGGGAGTGAGTTACAGACTGGAATCTAATCGAGGGGTTTGGGGGGGGTTTATATATAGAATAACAGATACCCGGGAGTGAGTTACAGACTGGAATCACTCTCTCGGCTTAATGTCTTTATGATGAGATGCCTGTGGGTAATATCTCCACGTTATGTGCCAGTGATCAGATTGCCTGTGCTGGTACATGAATCCTCGCCAGTGTAACCCTCACGTACCACAGCCATACGCCTTGTTTGCTTGCAGGGTGTGTGCTCCTTCCTTGGCTGCTACAGTGCCAATTAAATGGCTGTACTTCTCCTTGTAGTTGGTGTTGGGACAGGCTTCCTTCGAGGGGCCTTGTTTTGCAGCTTGTTCAGCCTCTTCCTGAGCCAACTCCTGCCGGGGCGAGAAAGAGGGAAGAATCATCACTAAACAGAGACCAGGTTCCCTGCAGTGGGGGGAGTGGGGGTGTATTGTGGGGAGGGGGGGTGGAAGGCTAATCCAGCAGTGAGGTTTCGACATTACCTTAATTCGCCTTTTCTCCTCAGCTTTCTGTGGGTCCCACTCCTCTCCTCTCCGATAGGCATCCAGCTCCTCGTCCGATGGAGCAAATTCCTAACAACAGAAACTCTGCTCATTAAACTGGAACAGCTCAAAATTAACCTCGAGAGCAAGAACAAGCCGTCCCACTGACCTTAACCCAGTAAAGGTACAGGATCCATGAGCATCAGACCCAGTGACACTCACCTCATCCAGCAACGGGGCCCCTCACCCAGAGGCAGGGACCCTCGCCCAGTGAGACCCTCACCCAGAGGCAGGGACCCTCGCCCAGTGAGACCCTCACCTAGAGACAGGGAGCCTCACCCAGTGAGACCCTCATCCAGAGACAGGGACCCCTGCCCAGAGAGATCCTCGCCCAGAGACAGGGACCCCTGCCCAGAGAGACCCTCATCCAGAGACAGGAACCCTTGCCCAGTGAGACCCTCACCCAGAGACAGGGACCCCTGCCCAGAGAGACCCTCATCCAGAGACAGGGACCCCTGTCCAGAGAGATCCTCACCCAGAGACAGGGACCCCTGCCCAGAGAGACCCTCATCCAGAGACAGGGACCCTTGCCCAGTGAGACCCTCACCCAGAGACAGGGACCCTCGCCCAGTGAGACCCTCACCTAGAGACAGGGAGCCTCACCCAGTGAGACCCTCATCCAGAGACAGGGACCCCTGCCCAGAGAGATCCTCACCCAGAGACAGGGACCCCTGCCCAGAGAGACCCTCGCCCAGAGACAGGGACCCCTGCCCAGAGAGACCCTCATCCAGAGACAGGGACCCCTGCCCAGAGAGATCCTCACCCAGAGACAGGGACCCCTGCCCATAGAGACCCTCATCCAGAGACAGGGACCCCTGCCCAGAGAGATCCTCATCCAGAGACAGGGACCCTTGCCCAGTGAGACCCTCACCCAGAGACAGGAACCCTTGCCCAGTGAGACCCTCACCCAGAGACCCTTGCCCAGAGAGACATTCGTCACTGTTTCTCTCTCCTAGTTGCCCCCCGGCTCTTCACGTTTTGCTTATACCTTTTTGAAGATCATCACATATCTGCTGTCATCGTCCTCTCCGAATGAGAATGAGGTCAGCCCGGCCACTTCAACCACATCGTGCCTGCAGACAGAGAGCAATCAGAGAGCTGATCAGTGAGATGCAGGGGAGGGGAGGGGCTAGTGGGGGATGAGGTGAGTGTCACCGGGTCTGATGCTCATGGTTCCTTTACTGGGAGGGGCTTTTGCAGATTTCTTGCTAATTCTCTATTCCAGGAGCAAACAAAAACTGCAACTTGTATTTATAAAGTGACTTTAACATCATAAAACATTCCGAGGCACTTCACAGGAGTGTAAACAAACATAATTTGACCCTGAGCCACATAGGGAGATATTAGGACAGGTGAACGACAGCTTGGTCAAAGAGGTCGGTTTTAAGGAGCATCTTAAAGGAGGAGAGAGATGCAGAGAGGTTTAGGGAGGGAATTCCAGAGCTTAGGATCCAGGCAGCTGAAGGCACGGCCACCAATGGTGGAGCGATTAAAATTGGGGATGGTCAGAGTGACAGATCGGACCTTCGGTGCAACCTAAGGAAATCCAGGAAATTCCAGCTGGGACAGAGGTGAGAGGTGAGAGGAGTAACTGCACGGCCCCAGCCTGGTGATTCCAGTGACAATCCACACTTACAAAATACTCCTCTCCAGCTTGTTCATTGGATCAAATTTCTTCTTCTTCTGTGTACTGCTCTGAATAAAATCAGAGATCAACTTCTCCATCTGTAAAATCAAATACAATACAAACCATTACTGCACAGTGTAGAGGGAGCTTTACTCTGTATCTAACCCCGTACTGTACCTGTCCTGGGAGTGTTTGATGGGACAGTGTAGAGGGAGCTTTACTCTGTATCTAACCCCGTACTGTACCTGTCCTGGGAGTGTTTGATGGGGACAGTGTAGAGGGAGCTTTACTCTGTATCTAACCCCGTACTGTACCTTTCCTGGGAGTGTTTGATGGGGACAGTGTAGAGGGAGCTTTACTCTGTATCTAACCCCGTGCTGTACCTGTCCTGGGAGTGTTTGATGGGGACAGTGTAGAGGGAGCTTTACTCTGTATCTAACCCCGTACTGTACCTGTCCTGGGAGTGTTTGATGGGGGACAGTGTAGAGGGAGCTTTACTCTGTATCTAACCCCGTGCTGTACCTGTCCTGGGAGTGTTTGATGGGGGACAGTGTAGAGGGAGCTTTACTCTGTATCTAACCCCGTACTGTACCTGTCCTGGGAGTGTTTGATGGGGGACAGTGTAGAGGGAGCTTTACTCTGTATCTAACCCCGTACTGTACCTGTCCTGGGAGTGTTTGATGGGGACAGTGTAGAGGGAGCTTTACTCTGTATCTAACCCCGTACTGTACCTGTCCTGGGAGTGTTTGATGGGGACAGTGTAGAGGGAGCTTTACTCTGTATCTAACCCCGTACTGTACCTGTCCTGGGAGTGTTTGATGGGGACAGTGTAGAGGGAGCTTTACTCTGTATCTAACCCCGTACTGTACCTGTCCTGGCGAGTGTTTGATGGGGGACAGTGTAGAGGGAGCTTTACTCTGTATCTAACCCCATACTGTACCTGTCCTGGGGAGTGTTTGATGGGGACAGTGTAGAGGGAGCTTTACTCTGTATCTAACCCCGTACTGTACCTGTCCTGGGGAGTGTTTGATGGGGGACAGTGTAGAGGGAGCTTTACTCTGTATCTAACCCCGTGCTGTACCTGTCCTGGGAGTGTTTGATGGGACAGTGTCGAGGGAGCTTTACTCTGTATCTAACCCCCATGCTGTACCTGTCCTGGGGGTGTTTGATGGGGACAGTGTAGAGGGAGCTTTACTCTGTATCTAACCCCGTACTGTACCTGTCCTGGGAGTGTTTGATGGGGACAGTGTAGAGGGAGCTTTACTCTGTATCTAACCCCATGCTGTACCTGTCCTGGGAGTGTTTGACAGGATGTCCCACAGTCATGTATCTCTCTTACCCGCTTCCTGAATTCTGCTTTCTGTTTCCTGTCTTCTTCTTGCATCTTTTTCAGTCTGGCTGCTTGCTCTGAGAAAGGAACAAAGTAAAGGAGCAGTCGTGTTTAACAACTTCAAACTCTGGGACATAAATCACAAGATGAAACCTGAGGAGTGGGGCAGGAGGCAGTGCTGGAGCAGCACAGGGGTTAGAGCTGTCTGTATAGGTCGACATTCCCAGAGAGTGCAGTCACAGCGCCTGATATACCCACAGCCCTCAGCACATCATGGGGTTGTAAACTCTTCCAGATAAGCACAGACAACAACTTGTATTTATATAGCACCTTGAACATCATAAAACATCCCAAGGTGCTTCCAAGAAGCGTTATCAAACAAAATGTAACACTGAGAAACATAGGGAGATATTAGGACAGGCGACCAAAAGCTTGGTAAAAGAGGTTGGTTTTAAGGAACATCTTAAAAGGAGGAGAGGTGTGGGAGGGAATTCCAGAGCTTAGGACCCAGGCAGCTGAAGGAACGACCGCCAAGGGTGGAGCGATGGAAATCGGGGATGCGGAAGAGGCCAGAATGGAAGAGCACAGAGATCTCGGAGGGTTGTAGGGCTGGAGGAGGTTACAGACATCGGGAGAGGGAGACTTGTAAACAAGGATGAGAATTTTAAAATGGAGGCGTTGCTGACCAGTGTAGGTCATGAGCACTGGGGGTGATGTGTGAATGGGAGAGTGGAAGAATGGGAGTCAGTGTGAGTGAGGACATGGGGCAGCAGAGTTTTGCATGAGCTGAAGATTACAGAGGATGGAAAGTGGGAGACCAGCCAGGAGAGCATTAAATAGTCAACCTCTCACCCAATGTAGCCCCAGACCCCAAACCATCTAACAACCACCATGATCCACGACCCCCTTCCCACCCACCCATACCACCTCCACCCCATCCCCCAATGCCTCCCCAGTCGCATGTCACCCCACAATGTATCTCTAATCCCAGCCCCACCCCCCATCCCATCCCCGACCCCCAATGCCGCCCCAAAGTCCCAACCCCCACCCACCCCCCAATAGCCCCCTCCAGTCCCATCCCCCACCGCCCCAGTGCCCCCTCCAGTCCCAACCCCCACCCACCCCCCAATGGCCCCCTCCAGTCCCATCCTCCCAAAAAACCCTTCCCCCGGTTTCATCCCCCCTGGTCCCATCCCCACAATATCCCATCCCCACAATATCCCCCCCCCCCAGGAGCAACAGTCCCAGCACTGCACTCCCTCCGATGGCCATGAGGAGGTGCAGTTCAGCCCACTGTCAAGGCCGATTGGCTCTCTGGATGATTGACACCCGGACTGGCCAATCAGAAACAGGCCCTTTGCCCTACCGCGATGCAGACATTCGATCCAGCAAATCAGCACCCGCGACGGATCAGACGGGCTGCGCTACCGGCCAATCATCAGGCTGGGCCAGGAAACATCCCGCCCACCCAGGCCAATCAGAACGTAGATCGGGAAGGGGAGGCGGGACTCAGGCGCCTCAGGGTCCCGTCTGAGACGGAAAATGGCGGGGCGGCGGGCGGAGAGGCAAGCGGAGGCGGCTGGACCGCGGCCGGTACCTCGGGCCTTGCGGCGGGTCTCCTGGTCGCCGACGGTCGGCGGCTTCTCCATGGAGCTCAGGATTGAGCTGAGCAGATCCGCCATCTTGGCCGCGTAGGCGGAGCGGAAGTGGCGCCTCTTAAAGGTAAAGTCACCTTAAAGGGCCGGTCCGCCGACTTTAATTCGCATCTTTTAAAGGCACAGGCCGCGGATTGCTAACCCTATTTAAAGGGACTCCTTCATGAATTAGAGTGGGGCCCAAGGAAAAGGGAAGATTTTTTGTGGATTTGTTGAGGTTCCTGTGAAGGGC
The DNA here is from genome assembly GCF_036365525.1 of Heterodontus francisci. Taxonomy (NCBI): domain Eukaryota; kingdom Metazoa; phylum Chordata; class Chondrichthyes; order Heterodontiformes; family Heterodontidae; genus Heterodontus; species Heterodontus francisci. The sequence goes on from NC_090418.1 coordinate 875,099, forward strand.
CTTTGGGACATTTTGCTGCTTTAAACGCACAGAATAAATGCAAGAACATAAGAAACAGCAGCAGGAGTAGACCATTCGGCCCCTCAAACCTGCTCCATCGTTCAATATGATCATGGCCGATCTTCTGCTTCAACTCCACTTTCTTGCCCACACCCATATCCTGAGAGACCAAAAATCTATCTCAATGCTGGAGCATCCAACAACCCTTAGGGATAGACAATTCCAAAGATTCACAACCCTCTCAGTAAAGAAATTTTCCTGATTCTCAGTTCTAAATGATTAAGCCTTATTCCTGTGCCCCTGTGTTCTAGATTCCCCAGCCAGGGGAAACAACCTCTCTGTGTCTACCCTGTTCAAGCCCCTTCAGAATCTTCTATGTTTCAATGAGATCACCTCTCGGTCTTCTAAAAGCTAGTGAGTGGAGGGCCAATTTCCTCAGGACCTTTCATTGTACCACCTCCAATGCAAGCATATCCTTCCTAAAATATGGCGGCCAAAACTGTGCACAGTACTCCGGGTGTTCTTGTTATTGAGGGAGAAGTCAGAGGCAGAACCAGGGAAATCACCAGGTAATCATGGTAAAGGATCTTGTAGGGAAGAGTGCTCATAACATGATAAAGGGAGTGCGAAATTCTGACAGTGAGAAACTTGGGCCTGAAACTAATGTTCTAAACTTAAATAAAGGTAATTACAAACGGATAAAGACAGAGTTGGATAAAGTGTTTCTGTTATGGAATATAGGTACAATCGGCTTAATTAAGTAGAATTTAGATATAGTTAAAATATTATACCTTTTAGAATTAAAGATTAAATAAATGGTCAGGTTTTCGAGACTCACTGACATTTCCCTTTAAGAAGGTAGAGTTTAAAAATTTGAATTATGAACCAGAAACAAGTAGGGAAATCCATTTGTGTCTCTGTTGTCAGGGGCTTGGAAAATTAACACACACATTGAAATAATCCTGTCAGTAAGAGGTAGCAATAAACTTAAATGGTTTATGCAGACAGGTCAGCTCCGGAGGTTGCTTTGGGGTGCCATAGAAAGGGCAATTATAGATAATGAAACAATAAATGGAATGGACTGACAGGAACAAGAGGTTAAGTAAACACAATTATAAACATTTTGATTAGATAAATGCTCACAACTTCAAAAGCAAAGGAATTCCAGTAAATCATTAAGTGGATATGGTAATTAAATATATGGATTTTAAAAGGAAGATAAACACACACAGGAAGATCACATCTATATGCTAAAAATCAGAGGACACTTCAGAAACAGTATAAACATGAGAGGTTTTTGAAGCAAACATTAAAAAAGTGTTAAATCCTCAAACAATGCTTCCCAACTAAGAGGAATTTAGAGTCATAGAGAGATACAGCACTGAAACTGGCCCTTCAGCCCACTGAGTCTGTGCCAACCATCAACCACCCATTTAATCCTATGTTAATCCCATTTCCCTCTCACATCCCCACCTTCCCTCAATTCTCCTACCACCTACCAACACTAGGGGCAATTTACAATGGCCAATTTACCTATCAACCCACAAGTCTTTGGCTGTGAGAGGAAACCGGAGCACCCGGAGGAAACCCACGCGGTCACAGGGAGAACTTGCAAACTCCGCACAGACAGTACCCAGAATCAAACCCGGGTCGCTGGAACTGTGAGGCTGCGGTGCTAATCACTGCGCCACAGTGCCACCCTGAAGGTAAAAAGTTTACTTTAAATTTTGATGGATATTCTAAGATATTTTTACTGTAACATTAGCAAGGTTAAACTTTTGGATTCTATGTTAAAAATAAGATTATATGTTACATCTTTTAGTAATATTTGATAGTGATATACTTAGCCACTTAGAAGTGGATTGCATGTCAAGTTCTTTAATAAATCTGTAAAAGTTAATAAATCGTCTCATGTCGCCTTCTGTATACAACTACAAAGAACTCCCTCTCTGTGTCTCTTTAAGTGGAGAGATATGTATTGAAGAGAGTTCCCAGACCCTTATAATATCTGCGTTATTTATGACTTAGCCATAATGATGAAAAATAGGCTATCCAAAAGATGGTAATATTCTCTGTTGGTTTTCTTTCTGTGAGGGAAAGCTAGTACTATTCTTTGGACCCAAATAAGTGTCTATGAGAATTTGCCTGGTTTGAACTTGATTAAAGGAGATTCATAGGGATGTACTCCTGATTTGGTTTAGTCCCTGTAAGGGGTTAAAGTCATAAATCACTGTCTCCTTCCTTTCTTGAACAGAGGTGTTACATTTGCAGTTTTCCAATCTGCTGCTAGCTTTCCAGAATCAAGGGAATTTTGGAAGATTACAATCAATGCATCCACTATCCACACAGCCACTTCTTTTAAAACGCAGGGGACTTGTTAGCCCTTAGTCCCATTAGTTTTTCTAGTACTTTATCTCTAGTGATAGTGATTGTTTTAAGTTCTCCCTCCTTTTTGCCCCCTGATTTTCTATTATTGCTTTCAGTTATCATTAAGACAAATACAATATATCTGTTCAAAATCTCTGCAATTTGCTTGTTTCCCATTATTAATTCCCCAGTCTCGTCCTCTAAGGGACCAACGTCTATTTTAGCTGCTCTCTTCCTTTTTATATACTTGTAGAAGCTCTTACTATCTGTTTTTATATTTCTTGCTAGTTTACTCTCATATTCTAATTTCTCTCTCTCTATTTTTATTTTAGTCATCTTTTGCTGCTTTCTGAAATTTTCCCAAACTCCTGGCCCACCGCGAATCTTTGCAGAATTGTACACCTTTTCTTTCAATTTGATACAATCCTTAACTTCGATTTTCCCAGTTCACAAGTGGCCAGTTAGCTGAACATGTCATCAGGAAAATGCTGGAATCTATTATTAAGGAAAGAGAAGCAGGACATTTAGAAAATCTCAATGCAATCAGGCAGAGTCAACATGGTTTTATAAAAGGAGGATGGTGTTTGACAAATTTATTTTTAGGATGCAGCAAGTAGGGTGGATAAAGGGCAACCAGTAGATGTGATGTATTTGGATTTCCAAAAGGCTAGAAGGTTCACGAGGCTTATTTCTGAGATGAAGGGGTTGTCTTATGAGGAAAGGTTGAGCAGGTTGGGCCTATATTCATTGGAGTTTTCTGAGGGGGCTTTACAGGGTAGATGCCGAGAGGATGTTTCCTCTCGTGGGGGAATCTAGAGCTAGGGGGCACAGTTTCAAAATAAGGAGTCTCCCTTTTAAGATGGAAATGAGGAATTTTTTTTAGAAAGCATGCAAAAGTTATGGCACGGAAAGAGGCCATTCAGCCCATTGTGTCTGCTGAAAAACTAGCCACCCAATCTAAACCCACCTTCCAGCACTGGGTCCATAGCCTTGCAGGTTAGAGCAGGTCCCGGTACCTTATCTCAGAGGGTTGTTAATCTTTCGAATTCTCTTCCCCGGAGAGCAGTGGAGGCTGGGTCATTGAATATATTCAATTCCTTGGATAAGGGTTTCAGCAGCAGATGAGATGAGACGGGGGCAGAGACGGGAAATGTGTATATGGAAATAGGCGGGCTTAGTGATATGGGGTCTGAAACATAGCTCAGGATTAAATATAATGCCAAAATTGCCCCAGAATCCCCTATTTCAGCATTCAATTGTTAACTAATTCCAGTATTTTCCTGCCTGTTATTTTCATAAGGTCGTCTTCTTCTTTGTCCTCCTTGTCTCGAGAGACAATGGATACACGCCTGGAGGTGGTCAGTGGTTTGTGAAGCAGCGCCTGGAGTGGCTATAAAGGCCAATTCTAGAGTGACAGACTCTTCCACAGGTGCTGCAGATAAAATTGGTTGTCGGGGCTGTTACACAGTTTGCTCTCCCCTTGCGCTTCTGTCTTTTTTCCTTCCAATTGTGAAGTCTCTTCGACTCGCCACACTTTAGCCTCGCCTTTATGGCTGCCCGCCAGCTCTGGCGATCGCTGGCAACTGACTCCCACGACTTGTGATCAATGTCACACGATTTCATGTCGCGTTTGCAGACGTCTTTAAAGCGGAGACATGGACGGCCGGTGGGTCTGATACCAGTGGCGAGCTCGCTGTACAATATGTCTTTGGGGATCCTGCCATCTTCCATGCGGCTCACATGGTCAAGCCATCTCAGGCGCCGCTGACTCAGTAGTGTGTATAAGCTGGGGATGTTGGCCGCCTCGAGGACGTCTGCGTTGGAGATACGGTCCTGCCACCTGATGCCAAGGATTCTCCGGAGGCAGCGAAGATGGAATGAATTGAGATGTCGCTCTTGGCTGACATACGATGTCCAGGCCTCGCTGCCATAGAGCAAGGTACTGAGGACACAGGCTTGATACACTCGGACTTTTGTGTTCTGTGTCAGTGCGCCATTTTCCCACACTCTCTTGGCCAGTCTGGACATAGCAGTGGAAGCCTTTCCCATGTGCTCGTTGATTTCTGCATCGAGAGACAGGTTACTGGTGATAGTTGAGCCTAGGTAGGTGAACTCTTGAACCACTTCCAGAGCGTGGTCGCCAATATTGATGGATGGAGCATTACTGACGCCCTGTCCGATGATGTTCGTTTCCTTGAGGTTGATGGTTAGGCCAAATTCGTTGCAGGCAGCCGCAAACCTGTCGATGAGATTCTGCAGACACTCTTCAGTGTGGGATGTTAATGCAGCGTCAGCAAAGAGGAGGTCCTTGATGAGGACTTTCCGTACTTTGGTCTTCGCTCTTAGACGGGCAAGGTTGAACAACCTGCCACCTGATCTTGTGTGGAGGAAAATTCCTTCTTCTGAAGACTTGAACGCATGTGAGAGCAGCAGGGAGAAAAAAAATCCCAAAAAGTGTGGGTGCAAGAACACAGCCCTGTTTCACGCCACTCAGGATAGGAAAGGGGTCTGATGAGGCACCGCTATGCTGAATTGTGCCTTTCATATTGTCATGGAATGAGGTGATGATACTTAGTAGCTTTGATAGACATCTGATCTTTTCTAGTAGTCTGAAGAGACCACGTCTGCTGACAAGATCAAAGGCTTTGGTGAGATCTATGAAAGCAACGTAGAGGGGCATCTGTTGTTCGCGGCATTTCTCCTGTAGCTGGCGAAGGGAGAACAGCATGTCAATGATGGATCTCTCTGCTCGAAAGCCACACTGTGCCTCAGGGTAGACGCGCTCGGCCAGCTTCTGGAGCCTGTTTAAAACGACTCGAGCGAAGACTTTCCCCACTATGCTGAGCAGGGAGATTCCACGGTAATTGTTGCAGTCACCGCGGTCGCCCTTGTTCTTATAGAGGGTGATGATCACGCATGTCCTGTGGTACTGCTCCCTCATCCCAGCACAGGCAAAGCAGGTCATGTAGTGCTGAGAGTATAGCAGGCTTGGCACTCTTGATTATTTCAGGGGTAATGCTGTCCTTCCCAGGGGCTTTTCCGCTGGCTCGAGAATCAATGGCATCACTGAGTTCCGATTTTGTTGGCTGTTCGTCCAGCTCATCCATGACTGGCAGAGGCTGGGCTGCATTGAGGGCGGTCTCAGTGACAACATTCTCCCTGGAGTACAGTTCTAGGTAGTGTTCCACCCAGCGGTCCATTTGCTTGCGTTGGTCAGTGATTGTGTCCCCTGATTTAGATTTGAGGGGTGGGGGGGGGGGGGGCGATCTTCTTGATGGATGGCCCAAAAGCTGCCTTAATGCCATCATACATTCCTCTGATGTTTCTGATGTCGGAGGCCAGCTGAATACGACTGCATAGGTGTTGCCAGTAGTCATTTTTGCGCAGCACCTGGCTGTTCTTTGTGCTGTGCTTCTGGCTGTTTTAAGTGCTACGGATGTTAACTCGTTGGGGGCTTTCTTGTAGTTCAACAGTGCAATGCGCTTAGCGGCTATGACAGGTTCCAGCTCTTCAAAATGAGATTGAAACCAGTCTGCATTCTGCTTCACACTTTTGGCATAGGTGGCCATTGCTGACTCATAGATGGCGTCTCTGATGTGGGCCCACTCGGTCTCTGCATCCCCTCTAGGAGTGTTTTGAAGGGCTTTTTCAAGTGAATTTAGATATTTTTTGTAACAGCTGTGGATAAGAAATTCTGCTCGTGTTGATCTGCGGGCGGCCCTTCTGCTTGGAGTGATGTAGCTTCTTTGGTTTGAGTCTAACCTTGCTGCACACCAGGGAGTGGTCGGTGTCACAGTCCGCACTGTCGAAGCTGCATGTGATTTGAACGCTGTTTATAGAGGCTCACCTTGTGACGATGAGGTCCATCTGGTGTCAACGACGTGATCTTGGGTGCCTCCATGAAACCTGGTGACAGGGTTTAGTATGAAAGAACGAGTTGGTGATGCAGAGGTTGTGACAGGTACACAACTCCAGCAGTCTCTGTCCATTCTCATTCATCCTTCCAACGCCATAGCGCCCAAGGCAGGAGGGCCATGAGTCATGGTCGGCCCCAACCCTGGCATTAAAGCTGGGGTTGTTCTCCTTGGAGCAAATTAAATTGAGGGGGGAATTTGATAGAGCTGTATAACATTGTGACAGGTTTATATAAAGGTCAACAAAGAAAAACTGTTCACATTAGCCGATGGTACAAGGACTTCTTCTTCTTTCTTTCTTTTGGGCCTCCTTATCTCGAGAGACAATGGATACGCGCCTGGAGGTGGTCAGTGGTTTGTGAAGCAGCGCCTGGAGTGGCTATAAAGGCCAATTCTGGAGTGACAGGCTCTTCCACAGGTGCTGCAGAGAAATTTGTTTGTTGGGGCTGTTGCACAGTTGGCTCTCCCCTTGCGCCTCTGTCTTTTTTCCTGCCAACTACTAAGTCTCTTCGACTCGCCACAATTTAGCCCTGTCTTTATGGCTGCCCGCCAGCTCTGGCGAATGCTGGCAACTGACTCCCACGACTTGTGATCAATGTCACACGATTTCATGTCGCGTTTGCAGACGTCTTTATAACGGAGACATGGACGGCCGGTGGGTCTGATACCAGTGGCGAGCTCGCTGTACAATGTGTCTTTGGGGATCCTGCCATCTTCCATGCGGCTCACATGGCCAAGCCATCTCAAGCGCCGCTGACTCAGTAGTGTGTATAAGCTGGGGGTGTTGGCCGCTTCAAGGACTTCTGTGTTGGAGATATAGTCCTGCCACCTGATGCCAAGTATTCTCCGAAGGCAGCGAAGATGGAATGAATTGAGACGTCGCTCTTGGCTGGCATACGTTGTCCAGGCCTCGCTGCCGTAGAGCAAGGTACTGAGGACACAGGCCTGATACACTCGGACTTTTGTGTTCCGTGTCAGTGCGCCATTTTCCCACACTCTCTTGGCCAGTCTGGACATAGCAGTGGAAGCCTTACCCATGCGCTTGTTGATTTCTGCATCTAGAGACAGGTTACTGGTGATAGTTGAGCCTAGGTAGGTGAACTCTTGAACCACTTCCAGAGCGTGGTCGCCAATATTGATGGATGGAGCATTTCTGACATCCTGCCCCATGATGTTCGTTTTCTTGAGGCTGATGGTTAGGCCAAATTCATTGCAGGCAGACGCAAACCTGTCGATGAGACTCTGCAGGCATTCTTCAGTGTGAGATGTTAAAGCAGCATCGTCAGCAAAGAGGAGTTCTCTGATGAGGACTTTCCGTACTTTGGACTTCGCTCTTAGACGGGCAAGGTTGAACAACCTGCCCCCTGATCTTGTGTGGAGGAAAATTCCTTCTTCAGAGGATTTGAACGCATGTGAAAGCAGCAGGGAGAAGAAAATCCCAAAAAGTGTGGGTGCGAGAACACAGCCCTGTTTCACACCACTCAGGATAGGAAAGGGCTCTGATGAGGAGCCACCATGTTGAATTGTGCCTTTCATATTGTCATGGAATGAGGTGATGATACTTAGTAGCTTTGGTGGACATCCGATCTTTTCTAGTAGTCTGAAGAGACCACGTCTGCTGACGAGGTCAAAGGCTTTGGTGAGATCAATGAAAGCAATGTAGAGGGGCATCTGTTGTTCACGGCATTTCTCCTGTATCTGACGAAGGGAGAACAGCATGTCAATAGTCGATCTCTCTGCACGAAAGCCACACTGTGCCTCAGGGTAGACGCGCTCGGCCAGCTTCTGGAGCCTGTTCAGAGCGACTCGAGCAAAGACTTTCCCCACTATGCTGAGCAGGGAGATTCCACGGTAGTTGTTGCAGTCACCGCGGTCACCTTTGTTTTTATAGAGGGTGATGATGTTGGCATCGCGCATGTCCTGGGGTACTGCTCCCTCGTCCCAGCACAGGCATAGCAGTTCATGTAGTGCTGAGAGTATAGCAGGCTTGGCACTTTTGATTATTTCAGGGGTAATGCTGTCCTTCCCAGGGGCTTTTCCGCTGGCTAGAGAATCAATGGCATCACTGAGTTCCGATTTGGTTGGCTGTATGTCCAGCTCATCCATGACTGGTAGAGGCTGGGCTGCATTGAGGGCAGTCTCAGTGACAGCATTCTCCCTGGAGTACAGTTCTAGGTAGTGCTCAACCCAGCGGTCCATCTGTTTGCGTTGGTCAGTGATTATGTCCCCCGATTTAGATTTGAGGGGGGTGATCTTCTTGATGGTTGGCCCAAGAGCTCTCTTCATGCCATCATACATTCCTCTGATGTTTCCGGTGTCTGAGGCCAGCTGAATATGGCTGCATAGGTGTTGCCAGTAGTCGTTTGCGCAACGCCTAGCTGTTCTTTGTGCAGTACTTCTGGCTGCTTTAAGTGCTGCGGATGTTAAATCGCTGGGGGCTTTCTTGTAATTCAAAAGTGCAATGCGCTTAGTGGCTATGACAGGTTCCAGCTCTTCATTATGAGATTGAAACCAGTCTGCATTTCTCTTCGCACTTTTGCCGTAGGTGGTCAAAGCTGACTCATAGATGGCGTCTCTGATGTGGGCCCACTTGGTCTCAGCATCCCCTGTGGGAGTGTTTTGAAGGGCTGTTACAAGTGAATTTAGAAATTTTTGTAACAGCTGTGGGTGAGAAATTCTGCTCGTGTTGATGCGCGGGTGGCCCTTCTGCTTGGAATGATGCAACTTCTTTGGTCTGAGTCTAACCTTGCTGCACACCAGGGAGTGGTCGGTGTCGCAGTCCGCACTGTGGAAGCTGCGTGTGATTTGAACACTGTTTAAGGCGGCTCGCCTTGTGACAATGAGGTCTAGCTGGTGCCAACGACGTGATCTTGGGTGCCTCCATGAAACCTGGTGACAGGGTTTAGTGTGAAAGAACGAGTTGGTGATGCAGAGGTTATGATAGGTACACAACTCAAGCAGTCTCTGCCCGTTCTCATTCATCCTTCCAACGCCATAGCACCCAAGGCAGGAGGGCCATGAGTCATGGTCGGCCCCAACCCTGGCATTAAAGTCCCCCAGCAGGAATAGGTGTTCGGTGTTGGGGATGCTGCTAATGATGTTATGGAGTTGTTCATAGAACTGGTCTTTAGCTTCAGGTGCGGAGCAGAGTGTTGGAGCATAGATGCTGAGTAGGTGTACTGGACCAGAGGTGGTGAGCAGTCGGATGGACAGTATGCGTTCCGAGCCATTTGAGGGAGGCTCTATCATGCTGAGCAAGGAGTTTCTGATGGCGAAGCCCACTCCATGCTGTCTTGGTTCTTCAGGATCCCTGCCCTGCCAGAAGAAGGTGTAGTCTTGCTCTGCTGGAGAGCCACTCGCGGGGAGGCGAGTCTCCTGAAGTGCTGCAATGTCCACATTGAATCTACTGAGCTCGTTGTTAATGATGGCGGTCTTCCGAGAATCGTTGATTTGTGTATGGTCTTCCGACAGGCCAGGACACATAGTTCTGACGTTCCAGCTTGCAAAGCGAAGGGCTGGTACCTTCTTTCCTTTTTTCATGTTGTTTGGTGCGGTGTATCAGTCCACCTTTCGGGCAATGACCCTGAGCTCCAAGCACCCATTGAAGCAGGCAGACTGTGGCGGGACAGAACCTTATTGACCGGGGGCTGCCCGGTTTGAGGCGGGCGGTAGCTGTCCAGTGAGGTGCAATGACCTCTCCCACCGACAAAGGCAACCCGTGGCGCCCAGTTTCTACGCCAATTTATCTGGACTTATAACCCGTAACTGCTGCCTTCCGTGTTGTTTTAGTCGCTGTGAGGCAACTATGGAGTGACCTCTCCATGGCGCATGCCTGGGCAAATTTATGGAGGTTGAGAGTTGCCCAGTCGTCAAAACCCCCCTCTCGGCCTTTCTGGTGGGGTCCAAAGGAGTGCAGGACACTCCTGCACCCCAGCCACACCTGCTCTTTGTTTTCTCAATGAAATTGATCCGGATGAAATAAGGACTAGGGGAGACAGATTGAAGGTTTTGGGCTAGAGATGCAGGGGGAATATGAGGAAGAACTTTTTTTATGCAGAAGGTGGTAATGACCTGGAACTCACTGCCCATGAGGGTGGTGGAGGCAACTTCAAAAGGAAATTGGAGGGGTATTTGAAGGGAATAAACTTGCAAGGCTTCGGGTACAGAGCGGGGGAGTGGGACTGGCTGGATTGCTATGCGGAGAGTCAGCATGAACCCGATGGGCCAAATGGCCGTCTTCTGTGCTGTAAATGACTATGATCCTAGAACTCCACTTTCCCGTCTGCTCCCTCGATCCCTGGATTCCCTGAGACACCAAAAATCTGTGTCTTAAATATATTCAATGATGGAGCACCCACAACCCTCCGGATTAGAGAATTCCAAAGATACACAAAAAAGGTTCACAAGAAATAACTTGCCTTATTTGGTAAAATTCCCAATACCAGAAGCCCATAAGTTATTGCAAAATCATAAATTCAAAAAATAAAATGAAACTAAATCTCAAAACATTAAAATCGGGCGAGGGGGGAAAACTCTGCCCAATAGACCAGCAGTGACACCAGCTGGCTCCCAACAGTACTGCACGCTGTCAGTCTAAAATCACCAACCAGACCATTTCACACAGCACAGTGCACACTAAATTATTTAAAAATTCTCGGTCTTTCTGGTCCTATACCTGTCTTCTTGCAGCGCTCCTGTACATTGTTGCTGCACTGCATTCTCCACATGAAGCCACAATGCACTGGGCTGGAGAGAGGCTGTTTAGCCCAGGGCTTGATGTTTTGTTGAATTCAAATAGAAAACATTCTGACCTCAACAGGCTGGGAGGAGGGACTGAGTACAATACACCATTCACCCCTTCCCAACATGTATCCTCCTCCAGCCTCATAGTCTAAAGAATTTAAAGCCTGTCAACCATCTACAAGGCATAAGTCAGGAGTGTGATGGGTGCAGCTCCAACAGTCAAGAAGTTCAACACCATCCAGGACAAAGCAGCCCACTTGATTGTTTGTGGATGGGGTGCCATTCACTCCCTCCACCACTGACGCACAGTGGCAGCAGTGTGTACCATCTACAAGATGCACTGCAGCAATGCACCAAAGCTCCTGAGACAGCACCTTCCAAACCCGTGACCTCTACTAACTAGAAGGACAAGGGCAGCAAATGCATGGGAACACCACCACCTGCAAGTTCCCCTTCAAACCACACACCATCCTGACTTGGAACTATATCACCGTAACTTCACTGGGTCAAAATCCTGGAACTCCCTTCCTAACAGCACTGTGGGTGTATCTACCCCACACGGACTGCAGCGGTTCAAGAAGGCAGCTCACCACCACCTTCTCAAGGGCAATTAGGGATGGGCAATAAATGCTGGCCTAGCCAGTGACGCCCACATCCCATGAATGAATAAAAAAAAATTATTGAACCATCAAACACTCCCAGGTCAGGTACAGAACGGGGTTAGATACAGAGTAAAGCTCCCTCTACACTGTCCCCATCAAACACTCCATGGGCAGGTACAGTACAGGGTGCCTACTGCCTGACTGAGGACTGATGAGTGCACAAGATTCAGCTGACAGTACTGCAGTCAGTTGGAAGATGTGCTGCTGGAGAGAGAGAGAGAGAGAGAGAGAGAGAGCTGCAGCTTTTTAAAAAAATAACTTTTGTTAAAGAGAAGAAAAAGACTTTCAAGACATAAGTCTATATTTGGCGATGGGTGGGTGAGCACCAGACTTGGATTTTATTTGGACTGTTGGGGGAGGTGGAAGGGGTTGGAAGAACAAGGGCTGGGGGCTGTACAATTCTGCAAGGAGCCGTGCAGCTGCATTAACCTTCCCAAGGGAACATAGGGATAGGCAATAAATACAGTCCTCACCACATTCCGTGAATGAATAAAGAAAAAGCAAGCACACAGGGAAGCTCCCTCCCCACCCCAATTACCCAGCCTGGGTCAGCTGAAGCTGCCTGGCTACAGAGACAGCTTTCAGCGGACCCAGGTGAAGATTCCTCCCCCAACCAGAAGACCAGGGGTATTAGCAAAGACTGTTTCAAGTGCTCTGCGTACCACCTTTTGAAGCCAAATTCATCGCTCACAGCCCGTCTTCCCCTTTCCTGTATACCCTCAGCCTCTCCCCTAATCTATTATTTTCTTATTCATTATTTCTTGCAGCCTTTTATTTTCTGTTTGATTTACAAGCCTACAATTCAGGGTGGGTTTAGCTCTTGAACCTATGGCAAGCCCATCATCACCGGTGGCGGGGCCCTCGAATACCTGGGTGCCGGAGTCGGGAATTACAGTCTTTCCTGGGCCACTTACTGGCCTGGGGACGGAGGTGGAGGGGTGGGGTGGGGGGGTCCTGATCCACTGGTTCCAGTTCCACAGAAGAACCCAGAGAGGACTCCTCCGCCATCGATCCTGGAGGTGGGATTGTGATGGAGGCGGGACCAGCTGGCGCGACTGGGACACCCGCCCCACAGTGTGTGGAGAGTGTGTCGGCTGCTGTCGGTGACGACCCGGAGGAGGATGGGGACACTGTGTGGGGCACGGAAGACGACCTTGAATCCATCGCTAATGAGGAGGTGGAGTCCCTCGTGCCTCCCACCGAGTCTCCTCATTCCTACTCCGGAGGTGGAACTCTGGGACTTCCTCACGGTATGCAGGGGTTGTCGCAATAAAGTTCAGCTGGCCCTTGGCCATCCAGTCTGTCCGTGCCGCCCTCAAGGCAGGGAAGGGCGCGGGCATGAAACTGGTCAAGAGACGCTGATTTAATGCGTTCCTCAATGGGTTGCTGGGGGAGTGGAGGGCCAGGTGCACTTCCACTCCCTCCTCACAGTGAGGTGTTTGTGACGGTTTTTTAAGTATTTTTGACATGAAGATAACCATAGCCAGCCTCAACATCAACGGCAGCAGGGGGTCTCACCGCAGATTTCACAATCTCTGTCCTCAGGGAAGGGAGATACGCGGTGAGCTTTCTGCAGGAAACCCACACCGTTCTGGGAGACGAAGCCACCTGATTCCTGGAGTGGCAGGGTGGGGTCTACATGAGTCACCTCACCCCCATTTCTATTGCGTGGCTATCGTATTGGCCCCGACTTGTCAGGCGGAGATCTTGGGGTCAAGGAGCTTGTGACGGGCAGAGTGGCATGTTGTTCTCTCCGGATCCGTCCAACGAGGACGCGTGCAGAGTTTAGTGGGAGGACCTGCCGAAGGTCAGCCCAGAGGGCGCTGAAGGTTTGGAGGCTCCGCTCATGTTGACGGAGCTGACCGGCGCCCTTCACCAGCTCTCGAGGGGCAAATCCCCGGGGCTCGACGGGCTGACCGTGGAGTTCCTCAGGGCGTTCCTGGACGTCCTGGGGGAAAGCTAGTCATCCACCTGCTCCCAAAGTGGGGAGATCTCCGCCTGCTTAAGAACTGGCGTCCGGTCTCCCTCCTCAGCACAGATAATAAGATCTTTGCCTGGGCTATGTCTACCCGCCTGGGCTCCATGCTGGCCCACATGATCCACTCCGACCAGTCCTACACGGTCCCGGGCCGGTCCATCCAGGACAACATCCACCTGGTCTGGGACCCGATTCATCTTTCCCAGAGGACTGGTCAGTCGGTCGCCGTTCTCTCCCTCGATCAGGAGAAGGTGTTCGACAGGGTGGATCACAAATATCTTTTCAGGATTCTGCGTGCGTTCGGGCTCGGGCCGCATTTCGTGGCCCGGGTCCGACTTTTATACGCCGCCACAGAAGATCTGGTCAAAGTTAACTGGTCCTTGACGGCGCCCCTTCGCTTTGGGAGAGGAGTGCGTCAGGGATGCCCCATGTCCGGCCAATTGTACACCATCTGCGTGGAGCCCTTCCTGTGCCTGCTTCACAGGAGGTTGACGGGATTGGCTCTGCATGGGCCGGGCATGCGGGTCGTCCTCTCGGCTTACGCCAATGTACTCCTCGTGGTCACAGATCCTGTTGACTTGCGGAGGATGCGCGACTGCCAGCAGACCTTTTCTGCCACGTCTTCCACGAGGATCAATTGGGAGAAATCTTCCGGACTCTTGGAGGGGCAGTTCTTCCTCAGCCCCCTTCATATACATTTTATACAAATAACTTTATTAAAAACAGATAAATAAGACACAAACTCAAATTAAAATGTCATTTTCTGCATCCATGATGCACTCCAGCCCCTGCAGTGCCCACTGGTCGCGGAAGGCCTCAAGCGAACCGGCAGACACCGCATGCTCCTTCTCCAGGGACACCCTGGGTGTGACAGTAACCTCGGAAGAGGGGCAGGCAACCAGGGAGGACGGAACCCCCGACGGCCCAGACCTGTGGTTGCAATTCACAGACTGTAGAGTATTTTGACCTACCGCGTACTAACAAGACCCAGTACCTACACTGCAAGCAGCAATCAAGGTTTTGTCACAGCCCAATCATTCCTTGGCTAGTTAAAAAATTGAAAGACAACAGAATTAATTCATATTTTTATGAAGTTTAAATTAGCGAACATTTAAACAAATAGATCAGTAGTGCATCACAACCAGCATGTAATGATCATTCAGGCTGAAAGTTGCATTCTTGTACATAAACAATCCTGTTATATTCTCCTGATATATCTCAGTCTGAAAAACATGTTCAGCTTTACATACAATCCTATTCAGTGCAAAAATAGAAGCGTTGAAAGTGGGAGGATCAGAGAAACAACCAAGTCAGCGGAAGATCAACAAAACATGCGGCCAGGTAGCTGATGCTCAGCATGTTGCCTGAATGGCTCATTTGATTATTCGACCATGAGATGCTGCTCTGCCAGTGATTTAACATGACCCCAGACATCAATGGAGCTGGGACATAAACAGTGCAGCAAATGCTGATCACCTCTCAGTAAGTTCTCCCTTTGGACAAGACTGGGATTGGGGGCTGCCCAATTGGTCATGGGACTGTGCAATCAAATTCAGCCCAGTATTTACATTTCAATTAGTAATAAGCTTGTTTTACATACCCCATGACTGGGTTGTTACACATACTCCCAACCCCAGTGTGAAGTGACTAGTTTCATGAGGCAGTTTTAAACAACAAATGTATCTACGAGTTCAGACCACATTGGCAAGAAGCAAGCTGCCCTCCCCCGGGTTCATACCTTCCCATATTGCTGTCATCCTGCTCATATACTGAGGATGTCTATCCCAGTCCCGAATCTGCAAAGTCTGATACGACCCAAGGAATCACATCGAGGTCAGAAGTGCTAATAAGCTGGAGGGAACAGTGACAACACAAGCTCAAACCAGCAGACACATACTGTACAGTGTATGTATCAACGACAGCTCAGAGTTAGAGCAGGGATCTCACTGGGTCAGATAATGCCAGTCAGAGTCTGGGGACGGATTAAGCATACTTGAATGGGAACGTACCACAAACAGGTCAGTTATTGGGGCTGGTACTCTGTCCCAGTATAAGACAGAAACGTTGGACTGCCATTTAAAATGTGAATAATCAAAATCTGTTTCACTCAATCTACCCAATGATCTGAAATATTCCCTGGTCGTCACCTCCCCAACTTACATCCAACATTCTCACCCTCGGTCCATCCTGTAGTGTCACAAACATTATCTTCATCCAAATTCATCTGAGAAAATCACGCGAGGGGATGAGCAATGGTGAGCTCACTCACACCCCATGGAAGTACAAATCAGAACAGCTAACCATCATCTACAGCTGTGTTGAAATATGAAGCAAGCTCGGTCTGTATTGAATATCTCAACTTTATGTACAGTATTTACAATGTGCTGCATCTTCTAGGATTTTATACATCATGTTTTAAGTTATGCTGTCTCTACAATGTGGTTTTCATCGATTATACACAGTACAAAGAAACTCAGGAAAGTGCGTGGAGTGAGGAATTCCGGAAAGAGTGTGTCTGAGCGCTTCTCCCAGGAATACATCCACCTCACTCAGTGCAGGCTCAGGGTGGGGGAGGCAAAGGCCGGTGGAACAGCAAGGCTTTGATTCCTGCTGAAAAACTCAAACAAAGCAAACATAAACAAAAGGAAGGGTGGGGGGGAAGAAGACAGGAGAGAGACAGGGGGACCAAAAGAAAGAGAGAGAGATACACACACACAGAGATGGGGGTGGGGGCAGGTGGGAACAGAGTGGGGGAAGGGGGAAAAGGGAGAAGCAAAGAGAGGGGTGGGTGAAGAGAAGCCGCGTTAATCTTCAGACCTCACCACCTATACATTCGTTCTCTGTCTATAAGATACGAGATGCTGGAACCAGCCAGTCACCAGGGCGTCAGTGCCAAGACTATTTCTGGACCTATTGCACAAGTGGGAAAACGAGGTGCTAAGTTGCAAGTGAAATGGTCCTTTCCTTCTCCTTTAAGACTTACAAACTTCTGTAAGTTTCTCTCATCATTCTCAAGACTCAAAGTGCAAGGAAAAAATGAACTTTTTGTTATTGGAAAGTTTTGAACTGATGAGAACAGACAATGTAAGGCAGTTTAACATTCTCCCCCACAGCAGAGTTATTGCTCATACCCTTTCCTCCCACTCAGTTTGCTGACCATCTACAAAGCTTTTTTTCCCCCAGAGTCGGGCTTTAAGTTGTCAGGCCCCGTTTCTGTACTCCCTCCAGCTCCTGGGATTGTTTCAGCTCCTTCATCCTGAAAGACAACAAGAACATATGAAACGAATGAAGGACATTGGGCAACTGTCCCCCAGTGAGAGTCAGACCCACGGAACTGTCCCCCAGTGAGAGTCAGACCCACGGAACTGTCCCCCAGTGAGAGTCAGACCCACGGAACTGTCCCCCAGTGAGAGTCAGACCCACGGAACTGTCCCCCAGTGAGTGTCAGACCCACGGAACTGTCCCCCAGTGAGAGTCAGACCCACGGAACTGTCCCCCAGTGAGAGTCAGACCCACGGAACTGTCCCCCAGTGAGAGTCAGACCCACGGAACTGTCCCCCAGTGAGAGTCAGACCCACGGAACTGTCCCCCAGTGAGAGTCAGACCCACGGAACTGTCCCCCAGTGAGAGTCAGACCCACGGAACTGTCCCCCAGTGAGAGTCAGACCCACGGAACTGTCCCCCAGTGAGAGTCAGACCCACGGAACTGTCCCCCAGTGAGAGTCAGACCCACGGAACTGTCCCCCAGTGAGAGTCAGACCCACGGAACTGTCCCCCAGTGAGAGTCAGACCCACGGAACTGTCCCCCAGTGAGAGTCAGACCCACGGAACTGTCCCCAATTGACACTCATCGGCCCGCATGGAGGAAGCATAAAGAGTGGTGCCACTCGAAGAAGAGCTCCCTGACTCCCTACCTGTGCCGGCAGCGCCTCAGGAACCTCATAATTTTGCGAGCAGCCTGGTCCTGCCTCTTGGTTAGGAATGTGGCTCTGCAACAAGAACAGAAAGAGCCCACTCAGTATTTACTCACTGCGCACATTGCAATTTACACCCGGTCCAATACACGCCCAGCGGGGGGAGGGGGGAGAGACGGGGGGAGAGGAGAAAGAGGTGGAGACGGCTGACATTTCCTAGTGGGACACAGCACTGAATGAGGCCATTTAGCCCATCGTGCCTATGCTAGCTCTTTGAAAGAGTTATCTACTCAGTCCCACTACCCCCTGCTCTTTCCCCCTTCAAGTATTTATCCAAATCCCTTTTGAAAGTTACAATTGAATCTGCTTCCACCGCCCTTTCAGGCAGCGCGTTCCGGATCACAACAACTCAATCACAGAATCGTTACAGCGTAAAAGGGCATTCGGCCCATCGTGTCCATACTGGCTCTCTGAAAGAGAAATTCCCTCAGTTCCATTCCACTGCCTTCTCCTCATAACCCTGCACATTCTTCCTTTTCATACAACTGTCTAATTCTAGTTCTCAGGCAGCGCATTCCAGACCTTAACCACTCGCTGTGTGAAGAAGTTTTTCCTCTGTCACTTTTGCTTCTCTTACCAAATACTTTAAATCTGTGCCCTCTCGTTCTCGATCCTTTCACAAGTGGGAACAGTTTTTCCCTATTCACTCTGTCCAGACCCCTCATGATTTTGAATACCTCTATCAAATCACTTCTCAGCCTTCTCTTCTCCAAGGAAAACAGACCTAACCTCTCCAATCTATCTTCATAACTGAAATTCCTCATCCCTGGAACCATTCTCGTGAATATTTTCTGTACTCTCTCCAATGGCCTCAAGCCTTTCCTAAAGTGCGGTGCCCAGAACTGGTCACAATACTCCAGCTGAGGCCAAACGAATGTCTTATACATGTTCAACATAACTTCCTTGCTCTTGTACTCTATGCCCCTATTAATAAAGCCCAGGATACTGTATGATTTATTAACCGCTCTCTCAACCTGTCCTGTCACCTTTATTCACTGTGTGAAAAAATTCTTATCTCCCCCTCTGTTCTTTTGCCAATAATCTTAAATCTGTGACCTGCTGGTACTGACTCTCCTGCCAGTGGAAAGAGTTTCTCCTTATTTACTCTATCAAAATGCTTCATTCATTCTGAACACCTCTATTAAATTGTCCCTTCACCTCCCAGTCTCTCCACATTAACTGAAGTTCCTCATTCCTGTGACCACTCAAGTAAATCTCCTCCGCACCCTCTCCAAGGCCTCGACATGCTTCCTGGTGTGTGATGCCCAGAATGGCCACAGTACTCCGGCTGGGGCTAAAGCAGTGCATTATAAAGGGGACTGTGACTGGGAACTAGGGCAGCCTGCAGTATATTCCCAGAACCTACTTCAGCTTTTGCTGTAAGGGGCCGCTCCCTCGATGGCCCTGCTTGAGTTTCTCGTACTCCTTGTAGCTGCGATAATACTGCTGGATCAGGACTGCAGCCCGCCGACTCTGCTGGAACCTCTTCTGTTCATAGTAACTGCGGAACTTGCTCTGGATCAAGATGGCAGCCTGTGTCATTTTCTTATAAAGTGCATACTGTGGAAAGAGAGAGGGGAGAAAGAGGAGTGTTAGGGAACCACCTCAATTAATTTCAGCTGTCATCAAAAATTTATTCAGCTCAAGGAGCGCACAATTTCACAGAACTAGTAGCACCATCTCACCTGGTCTTCGAAAAGCAGGAACTCTTCAAATACATCAGTAGAGCATGAGAAGGCAGAGCAAGATCAGATTGGGCACAGATCGGAGGTGACTACACACTACTCCAGCTGCCAGCTAATCACACACTGCTGCCTTCATTTGTGGTGAGATTTATTGCCTGGAGAATGCTGCTTAATAAACAACTTTCTGTCCAGAAAGATGGATAATGGAACCTACATCACTGTCACCGTGGCTCTTGAACACTTGCCCCTGAACATGCAATGTCTCTGTATAATACATCCACGACACAACTGCTGAAGTTGTGTACCTATCATAACCTCTGCATCACCAACTCGTTCTTTCATACTAAACGCTGTCACCAGGTTTCCTGGAGGCACCCAAGATCACGTCGTTGGCACCAGATGGACCTCATCGTCACAAGGTGAGCCTCTATAAACAGTGTCCAAATCACACGCAGCTTCCACAGTGCGGACTGTGACACCGACCACTCCCTGGTGTGCAGCAAAGTTAGACTCAAACCAAAGAAGCTACATCACTCCGAGCAGAAGGGCCCCCCGCGGATCAACACTATCAGAATTTCTTATCCACAGCTGTTACATAAGTTTCTAAACTCACTTGAAAAAGCCCTTCAAAACACTCCTACAGGGGATGCAGAGACCAAGTGGGCCCACATCAGAGACACCATCTATGACTCAGCAATGACCACCTATGGCAAACGTGTGGAGCAGAATGCAGACTGGTTTCAATCTCACTTTGAAGAGCTGGAACCTGTCATAGCCGCTAAGCGCATTGCACTGTTGAACTACAAGAAAGCCCCCAGCGAGTTAACATCCATAGCACTTAAAGTAGCCAGAAACGCTACGCAAACAGCCAGGCGCTGCGCAAATGACGACTGGCGACACCTATGCAGTCGTATTCAGCTGGCCTCCGACACCAGAAACATCAGAGGAATGTATGATGGCATTAAGAGAGCTTTTGGGCCATCCATCAAGAAGATCGTCCCCCCTCAAGTCTAAATCAGGGGAAACAATCACTGACCAACGCAAGCAAATGGACCGCTGGGTGGAGCACTCCCTAGAACTGTACTCCAGGGAGAATGTTGTCACTGAGACCGCCCTCAATGCAGCCCAGTCTCTGCCAGTCATGGATGAGCTGGACGTACAGCCAACAAAATCGGAACTCAGTGATGCCATTGATTCTCTAGCCAGTGGAAAAGCCCCTGGGAAGGACGGCATTACCCCTGAAATCATCAAGAGTGCCAAGCCTGCTATACTCTCAGCACTCCATGAACTGCTTTGCCTGTGCTGGGATGAGGGAGCAGTACCACAGGACATGCGCGATGCCAATATCATCACCCTTTACAAGAACAAGGGTGACTGTCGTGACTGCAACAACTATCGTGGAATCTCCGTGCTCAGCACAGTGGGGAAAGTCTTCGCTCGAGTCGCTTTAAACAGGCTCCAGAAGCTCGCTGAGCGTGTCTATCCTGAGGCACAGTGTGGCTTTCGAGCAGAAAGATCCACCATTGACATGCTGTTCTCCCTTCGCCAGCTACAGGAGAAATGCCGCGAACAGATGCCCCTTTACATTGCTTTCATAGATCTCACCAAAGCCTTTGACCTCGTCAGCAGACGTGGTCTCTTCAGACTACGAGCAACGATCGGATGTCCACCAAAGCTAAGAATCATCACCTCATTCCATGACAATATCAAAGGCACAATTCAGCATAGCGATGCCTCATCAGACCCCTTTCCTATCCTGAGTGGCGTGAAACAGGGCTGTGTTCTCGCACCTACACCGTTTAGGATTTTCTTCTCCCTGCTGCTCTCACATGCGTTCAAGTCTTAAGAAAGAATTTTCCTCCACACAAGATCAGATGGCAGGTTGTTCAACCTTGCCCGTCTAAGAGCCAAGATCAAAGTACGGAAAGTCCTCATCAGGGAACTCCTCTTTGCTGACGATGCTGCATTAACATCTCACACTGAAGAGTGTCTGCAGAGACTCATCGACAGGATTGCGGTTTGGCCTAACCATCAGCCTCAAGAAAACAAACATCATGGGACAGGACGTCAAAAATGCTCCATCCATCAATCTCGGCGACCACGCTCTGGAAGTGGTTCAAGAGTTCACCTACCCAGGCTCAACTATCACCAGTAACCTGTCTCTCGATGCTGAAATCAACGAGCACATGGGAAAGGCTTCCACTGCTATGTCCAGACTGGCCAAGAGAGTGTGGGAAAATGGCGCACTGACACGGAACACAAAAGACCGAGTGTATCAAGCCTGTCCCCTCAGTACCTTGCTCTACGGCAGCAAGGCCTGGACAACGTATGTCAGCCAAGAGTGACGTCTCAACTCATTCCATCTTCGCTGCTTCCGGAGAATCCTTGGCATCAGGTGGCAGGACCATATCCCCCAATGCAGAAGTCCTTGAGGTGGCCAACATCCCCAGCATATACACCCTACTGAGCCAGCGGCACTTGAGATGGCTTGGCCATGTGAGCCGCATGGAAGATGGCAGGATCCCCAAGGACATATTGTACAGCGAGCTTGTCACTGGTATCAGACCCACCGGCCGTCCATGTCTCCGCTTTAAAGACATCTGCAAACGCGACATGAAGTCCTGTGACATTGACCACAAGTAGTGGGAGTCAGTTGCCAGTGATCGCCAGAGCTGACAGACAGCTATAAAGGCAGGGATAAAGTGTGGCGAGTCGAAGAGACTTAGCAGTTGGCAGGAAAAAAGACAGAAGCGCAAGGAGAGAGCCAACTGTGTAACAGCCCCGACAACCAATTTTATCTGCAGCACCTGTGGAAGAGTCTGTCACTCTAGAATTGGCCTTTATAACCACTCCAGGCGCTGCTTCACAAACCACTGACCACCTCCAGGTGCTTACCCATTGTCTCTTGAGACAAGGAGTCCAAAGACAGACACATGCCTGTGTTCAATGCAATCCCTTCAGCCAACATCCAGCACCTACACTGGTCCAGGGAGACACTGCGCTCTCAGACAGACACAGCACCAGGGAGACACTGCACTGTCAGACAGACACAGCACCAGGGAGACACTGCACTGTCAGACAGACACAGCACCAGGGAGACACTGCACTGTCAGACATTATGTGCTGTACCTGCATACTAACCTTTTGCGATTCATGCACTAGGACACCCTGATCCCTCTGCATCTCAGAGCTCTCACCATTTAGATAATAGGCTTCATTTTTATTCTTCGTGCCAAAATGGACAATTTCACCTTTTCCCACATTATACTCCATTTACCAGATTTTTGCCCACTCACTTAACCTATCCATATCCCTTTGTAACCTCCTTCTCAACTTACTTTCCTACCTATCTTTGTGTCATCATACGACTGTCTCTCTGCTCGCTGAGAAATAAGTTTATCTCCTTTCCCGTGACTTTCCAAGAAATGCTAATGTTGACATAAAACTTGAAATATCAGGGGCTGCTGACGACTGGACTATCAAGCCAGATCGAACACAATTTTAATTAGAAATAAATTCCTTTCTCCCACTTATTCTTGTTCATTACATTTTAGACTGTAATTTTACTTATTTTCCAACATAAACTCACTTTCAACCATTTTAACGTTTTCCCTTTTGTCAACATGAACAGTTTCCCCATGCTGCTCTCTGCCTGTTTGCAGCAGGCACTGTGGAAGTGGCAGTATGTGATTTTACAGAGAAGTTATTGGTGGCTGTAACCGAGCCATCAGAGTAAATGTAAGCAGGTCAAGGGTCGATGTGAATTGCAGCATGACCGAGAAGCTACTTACTCTCTGTGCTTCAGTCAGAATGGATGCAAAACAAACCTTTTACAAAGTATATTTTCAGAATCTTAACACTGTTTGACTGAATATTTTAAATACTTTTCAGAATCAAGATGAATTTCAAACAGACATTTTTACCAATAGGCTAATGACAGAATCAACAGTGAGGTGCTGAGGGAAATTACAGGAGGGAACAGGTCAGGCAATCGAGTTAAAACAGTTAAAATTGCAAACAGAAATGGTGAAGCTTGGACTTGATTTTACCTTCAGTGCTATCCATGTTAGCTAGTGAAACGAAGAGAGCAGTGTTAGTGTGATCAGTCTAGACCTGCTCCAATACAGAAAGCACTGCGACCAGACCACAATGTACCTTCTCCCACAGGCCCTGGGTCTCCTTTCACAAGCCCTTGCAAGGCATTTAATCTTTGTTAGTTTATGTGCTGCCTCTAGTATTTGTAACGCTGTTCAGTTGGACGGTTATGTGGTTGGAATTGGACAGGAACATGATTGATCAGAAAGAACGTGACACTCATTCAGAAAGGGTCAGTCACTGGAGGAACAGATTGAACCAGGTTCACTACACCGCAAAGGTGTACTGTATAGGGAGAGATAAAAAAAACAAATAGCCCAATGTCAGCTGTGACTCTGGATTACACCCTTACCCGAGTCAGTAGGTGGTGGGATCTAGCACCACTTCAGCGATTTGAGCACAAGATCCAGGCTGAATGTTCCAAAGCTGCGCCGAGGGAGCCCTGCGCTGGTCGGAGGGGCAGCGCCGAGGGAGCCCTGCGCTGGTCGGAGGGGCAGCGCCGAGGGAGCCCTGCGCTGTCAGGGGTGCTACCTTTTGGATGAGACATTAAACCAAGACCCTCAGTTTGCCCACATGTGGGCACTATTACGAAGAGGGGGGCATTTATCCCTCAACCAACATTAAAACTGATTATATGTCCATTATCACATTGTTGTTGTTGAGAGGTTGCTGGATGTAAATTGGCTGCAACTTTGGAATAGCTGAGGATATGAGGGGTGCTGGTCACTCCTCACAGCGACAATGAGCAAAATCTGATCCACATCATGGCTTGGAGCTGGAGACATCAGACAGAAGTGGGAAACATACCTTGTGGCCCAAACCCCTGCATTAAAGCCAAGCAAAGTACAGGCTAAACATGAAGCCCAAACAGGACAGGGACAATCATTACACAGTAGGATACACCTCTAAATGGCCACTAAAGATGTTGCATGTTCTGCAGCGATTGTGTGAATTATCATCACAGCATTAATAAACAGTGAAAACAAGAAATTATATTCTCTATTTTCAGGATAACAGTAGGGAAACGCAAAGAGGAGATCAGCTGTCCCTCCCTGCTGCCTGGACTGTTTACCAATGTACACGGTGTGGGCTACACCACATCAGGGCCAGTTACTCCTTGGCTCAACTTTGGGATCAATGAGCAAGGCAACAGGCAACATACTCAAACCTGCAGGTGCTCGAGTTAGTGCCAGTTTCTAAATCACTATTTCCAGTTGCTGGGGTGAACATACGAATTAGGAGCAGGAGGAGGCCACTCGGTACCATTTACTCACTCCTTTCTGGAGTTCCTCCCTCCCTTTCACTTGTTTATCAGAAACCAGAGAGACATCAGAAAGGAGTGAGTAAATATCTCGCAGATGGCCAAGTTTATCTTGTTCTCTTTGTGTCTTAACATTACAGGATGACAATTACAGGTTAACATTACAACGCCTTGGCTTCATCATGACACATGCCGGTATATACACTGGATCTAACACACAAGTCACACCAAACTCTACCTGCTTGTACTTCCTGTAGCAGCGCTGAATGACAGCAGCAGCAATCTCTTGTTGTTCCTTCAGTCTCCGGCCCTGCTTGACAAACACAGGCTACTGGTTAGAAAATGTATCTTTAAATTAAACCACACTTTTCAAAATTCAGATTCCTTAAAAATCAGTGTACCCATTCCTCCTCTCTAACAAAAGCAAAAAAACTACAGATGCTGGAAATCAGATAAAAATCAGAGCATTGTTAGAAACACTCACCAGGTCAGAAACCATCTACAGAGAGAGAGAAAGAGAGTGACCGGTTCAGGATGATGACCTTTCGCCAGAACTGGAAGGTACCAGACAACAGCTAGACATACACCCACACCCACCCAAGTCTGTATTAATTGGGTATCAATTGTGTTTAATTATATGCAGGGGAAGGGCATTATTTGGTGTTTCACTTGAGCACTTATGAAGAGACACATACTGAAACGCTGGTGAGGTCGAGTTAGGAGGTGTATGCTTGTAATGTTTCACTCTGTAAATAAACGTTAGACTGAGTAAAGGTTGGCTCCAGTATCATCCTTCACCAACTGGCTTTCTGCAGTATAATGGGATGTGGACTCAGGTCCTAGGCAACTTCTTCTTTTTGGCCTCCTTATCTCGAGGGACAATGGATACGCGCCTGGAGGTGGTCAGTGGTTTGTGAAGCAGCGCCTGGAGTGGCTATAAAGGCCAATTCTAGAGTGACAGGCTCTTCCACAGGTGCTGCAGAGAAATTTATTTGTCGGGGCTGTTGCACAGTTGGCTCTCCCCTTGCGCCTCTGTCTTTTTTCCTGCCAACTACCAAGTCTCTTCGACTCGCCACATTTTAGCCCTGTCTTTATGGCTGCCCACCAGCTCTGGCGAATGCTGGCAACTGACTCCCACGACTTGTGATCAATGTCACAGGATTTCATGTCGCGTTTGCAGACGTCTTTAAAGCGGAGACATGGACGGCCGGTGGGTCTGATACCAGTGGCGAGCTCGCTGTGTCTTTGGGGATCCTGCCATCTTCCATGCGGCTCACATGGCCAAGCCATCTCAGGCGCCGCTGACTCAGTAGTGTGTACAAGCTGGGGATGTTGGCCGCCTCGAGGACTTCTGTGTTGGAGATACGGTCCTGCCACCTGATGCCAAGGATTCTCCGGAGGCAGCTAAGATGGAATGAATTGAGACGTCGCTCTTGGCTGGCATACGTTGT
This sequence comes from Heterodontus francisci, assembly GCF_036365525.1. Lineage (NCBI taxonomy): Eukaryota > Metazoa > Chordata > Chondrichthyes > Heterodontiformes > Heterodontidae > Heterodontus > Heterodontus francisci. The sequence continues at coordinate 901,229 of NC_090418.1, forward strand.
CCAGGCCTTGCTGCCATAGAGCAAGGTACTGAGGACACAGGCCTGATACACTCTGACTTTTGTGTTCCGTGTCAGTGCGCCATTTTCCCACACTCTCTTAGCCAGTCTGGACATAGCAGTGGAAGCCCTACCCATGCGCTTGTTGATTTCTGCATCTAGAGACAGGTTACTGGTGATAGTTGAGCCTAGGTAGGTGAACTCTTGAACCACTTCCAGAGCGTGGTCGCCAATATTGATGGATGGAGCATTTCTGACGTCCTGCCCCATGATGTTCGTTTTCTTGAGGCTGATGGTTAGGCCAAATTCATTGCAGGCAGCCGCAAACCTGTCGATGAGACTCTGCAGGCACTCTTCAGTGTGGGATGTTAAAGCAGCATCGTCAGCAAAGAGGAGTTCCCTGATGAGGACTTTCCATACTTTGGACTTCGCTCTTAGACGGGCAAGGTTGAACAACCTGCCCCCTGATCTTGTGTGGAGGAAAATTCCTTCTTCAGAGGATTTGAACGCATGTGAAAGCAGCAGGGAGAAGAAAATCGCAAAAAGTGTGGGTGCGAGAACACAGCCCTGTTTCACACCACTCAGGATAGGAAAGGGCTCTGATGAGGAGCCACCATGTTGAATTGTGCCTTTCATATTGTCATGGAATGAGGTGATGATACTTAGTAGCTTTGGTGGACATCCGATCTTTTCTAGTAGTCTGAAGAGACCACGTCTGCTGACGAGGTCAAAGGCTTTGGTGAGATCAATGAAAGCAATGTAGAGGGGCATCTGTTGTTCACGGCATTTCTCCTGTATCTGACGAAGGGAGAACAGCATGTCAACGGTCGATCTCTCTGCACGAAAGCCACACTGTGCCTCAGGGTAGACGCGCTCGGCCAGCTTCTGGAGCCTGTTCAGAGCGACTCGAGCAAAGACTTTCCCCACTATGCTGAGCAGGGAGATTCCACGGTAGTTGTTGCAGTCACCGCGGTCAACAGACCAGACGTATAGCCCACTCTGTCTGGACTGAATATGATCCCAGGTCCCAGATGTTTTCAAGAGTGGTGACAAAAGTGGTGCTGTTCCCACTCTGGGCTGTGCTCAGTGTGATGTGCATCTGGTGACAGAGCTTTTGCCAGATGGATCTGACTTTGAAAATGCTGCTGGGATCCTTCTGTGTCCATAGATATCTACAAGGCCAGATGGCACAGTTACTGAGATCACATGTTTAGAGAGAGGATCTGGATCGGCGCAGGCTTGGAGGGCCGAAGGGCCTGTTCCTGTGCTGTAATTTTCTTTGTCTTTCTTTGTACAGTGCATCGTCACTGAACACTCGCTATCTCTACAACCTGCTGCTATTCTTGGAAAGCAATTTTCTTTGAATGTAACTGAACTGACACTCAAAGAAACCAAGGGATATGGAAGAGAAGACAGCTCACTTTCCATCTCCTGTCAGAAGCTGCAGAACATTACTAAAGCAGGCCCAGGTGAAACCGTCAGGATTACCTTTAACTCTCAGCTCAGGATGGGAGCACAGACAGTGAAGAATGCTCAAAATACTGGCACATGAATTAAAAAGTTCAACAGGGAACGTACATACCTTTCAAATCACAATATGTCATTAGGTATTCTGCAAATTAAAATACTGCAACCAGTAAAAAAAAAACTTTCAGTCACAGAAACTAACTCAACCGATGGACACAGAAGACAAGTGTGAGGGAGAGAGCAGGATAAGTGACTATGGGAGGACAATGATTGTGAAGAGACAGTGTGTGTGTGTGTGAAGAGTCAGCGGACAGGGCGAGAGAGAGAGAGAGAGAGAGAGAGAGAGTGTGAAGAGTCAGCGGGCAGGGAGGGAGGGAGTGTGAAGAGTCAGCAGACAGGGCAAAAGAGAGAGAGAGTGAAGAGTCAGCGGGCAGGGAGAGAGAGAGAGAGTGTGAAGAGTCAGCAGGGGAGGGAGGGAGGGAAAGAGAAAGAGTGTGAAGAGTCAGCGGGGAGAGAGAGAGAGAGAGAGAGAGAGAGAGAGAGAGAGAGAGTGAAGAGTCAGCAGACAGGGCAAAAGAGAGAGTGTGAAGAGTCAGTGGGCAGAGAGAGAGAGAGAGAGAGAGAGTGTGTGAAGAGTCAGCAGGCAGGGAGGGAGTGTGAAGAGTCAGCAGGCAGGGAGGGAGTGTGAAGAGTCAGCAGGCAGGGAGAGAGAGAGAGAGAGAGAGAGAGAGAGAGAGAGAGAGAGAGAGAGAGAGAGAGAGTGAAGAGTCAGCGGGCAGGGAGAGAGATAGAGAGAGAGAGAGTGTGTGTGAAGAGTCAGCGGGCAGGGAGGGAGTGTGAAGAGTCAGCAGGGAGGGAGGGAGAGAGAGAGAGAAAGCGAGTGTGAAGAGTCAGCAGGGAGGGAGGGAGTGTGAAGAGTCAGCAGGGAGGAGAGAGAGAGAGAGAGAGTGTGAAGAGTCAGCAGACAGGGCAAAAGAGAGAGTGTGAAGAGTCAGCGGGCAGGGAGAGAGAGAGAGTGTGAAGAGTCAGCGGGCAGGGAGGGAGGGAGTGTGAAGAGTCAGCAGGGAGGGAGAGAGAGAGAGAGAGAGAGAGAGAGAGAGAGAGAGAGAGTGAAGAGTCAGCAGACAGGGCAAAAGAGAGAGTGTGAAGAGTCAGCGGGCAGGGAGAGAGAGAGAGAGTGTGTGTGTGTGTGAGTGTGAGTGTGAAGGGTCAGCGGGGAGAGAGAGAGAGAGAGAGAGAGAGAGAGAGTGTGAAGAGTCAGCAGACAGGGCAAAAGAGAGAGTGTGAAGAGTCAGTGGGCAGAGAGAGAGAGAGAGAGAGAGAGAGTGTGTGAAGAGTCAGCAGGCAGGGAGGGAGTGTGAAGAGTCAGCAGGGAGGGAGGGAGGGAGGGAGGGAGAGAGAGAAAGAGAGTGTGAAGAGTCAGCGGGCAGGGAGAGAGAGAGAGAGAGAGAGAGAGAGAGAGAGAGAGTGTGTGTGAAGAGTCAGCGGGCAGGGAGGGAGTGTGAAGAGTCAGCAGGGAGGGAGGGAGGGAGAGAGAGAGAGAGAGAGAGAGAGAGAGAGAGAGAGAGTGTGAAGAGTCAGCAGGGAGGGAGGGAGTGTGAAGAGTCAGCGGGCAGGGAGGGAGGGAGTGTGAAGAGTCAGCAGGGAGGAGAGAGAGAGAGAGAGAGAGAGAGAGTGTGAAGAGTCAGCAGACAGGGCAAAAGAGAGAGTGTGAAGAGTCAGCGGGCAGGGAGAGAGAGAGAGAGAGAGAGAGAGAGAGAGAGAGAGAGAGAGGAGAGTGTGAAGAGTCAGCGGGCAGGGGGAGAGAGAGAGAGAGAGTGTGAAGAGTCAGCGGGCAGGGAGGGAGGGAGTGTGAAGAGTCAGCAGGGAGGGAGAGAGAGAGAGAGAGAGAGAGAGAGTGAAGAGTCAGCAGACAGGGCAAAAGAGAGAGTGTGAAGAGTCAGCGGGCAGGGAGAGAGAGAGAGAGAGAGTGTGTGTGTGTGTGTGTGTGTGTGTGTGTGTGTGTGTGTGTGTGAGTGTGAGTGTGAAGGGTCAGCGGGCAGGGAGAGAGAGAGAGTATTAAGAGTCAGTGGATGAGAGCACAGTTTAGCAACTGCTCATGCCTTACCTTGTATTTGCGGAATGCGGTCTGGATTATGCGTGCAGCCTCATACAGCTCCCGCTGCTCATGGTCTGAGAGGGTCAGGAGTGCAAACTCACTCTCCATCTTCCCATTTGCTGACGCATTCAGGAAATCTGACCAATCGGTGTTGGCGGAAGTGTCGACTTTCTCAAAGGTGATGTCACTGAGCGGAGAGCTGACGGGACTGAGACAGGGGTTGGATGGTGGGGTCAGAGGCTGACTACAGGCCGACCTGGCAAAGGTGCAAGTGGAACAATGAAAGAGACGTCCAGCATACTGCACTCATATTCACCAACAATGGAAATATATTGTTCATGATCCCAAATCAGAAAGAGCCAACTTACTTTCTCAATTTTTTTCAAAAATATTTTTCACCACTTTTGTATTTAAATACATGGATGTTGTATATGGAAACACTCCCAGGACAGGTACAGCACGCGGGTTAGATACAGAGTAAAGCTCCTTCTACACTGTCCCATCAAACACTCCCAGGACAGGTACAGCACGGGTAGGCGTGGGCCGGGAGGAGGATCTCCTCGTCGGTCTGCTCCTGGGCCTGGCCAAGGTGGCAATTCACAGGTCCAGGCTGCGGGCCGTCAGGGGGTCCGTCCTCCCCGATTGCCTGCCCCTCTTCCGCGGTTACGTTCGCGCCCGGGTGTCCCTGGAGAAGGAGCATGCGGTGTCCGCCGGTACGCTTGAGGCCTTCCGCGACCGGTGGGCATCGCAGGGACTGGAGTGCATTGTCAACGCAGAGAATGGCATTTTAATTTGAGTTTTTGTTTATTTCTGTTTTTAATAAAGTTATTTAAAAAATATATGTATATAAAGGGGGCCTGAGCAATAAAGGCCCCCTTGACATGAAAAACATAAAAGGGGCCTGGGGTATAAAGGCCACCTTAAAAAAAAAAAGAGAAAAAAAAAATGGGGTTAGTTTAGTTTAGAGATACAGCACTGAAACAGGCCCTTCAGCCCACCGAGTCTGTGCCGACCAACCACCCATTTATACTAATCCTACACTAATTCCATATTCCTACCACATCCCTACCTGTCCCTATATTTCCCTACCACCTACCTATACCAGGGGCAATTTATAATGGCCAATTAACCTATCAACCTGCAAGTCTTTGGCATGTGGGAGGAAACCGGAGCACCCGGAGGAAACCCACGCAGACACAGGGAGAACTTGCAAACTCCACACAGGCAGTACCCAGAATTGAACCTGGGTCGCTGGAGCTGTGAGGCTGCGGTGCTAACCACTGCGCCGCCCAGATACAGAGTAAAGCTCCCTCTACACTGTCCCATCAAACACTCCCAGGACAGGTACAGCACGGGGTTAGATACAGAGTAAAGCTCCCTCTACACTGTCCCCATCAAACACTCCCAGGACAGGTACAGCACGGGGTTAGATACAGAGTAAAGCTCCCTCTACACTGTCCCCATCAAACACTCCCAGGACAGGTACAGCACGGGGTTAGATACAGAGTAAAGCTCCCTCTACACTGTCCCCATCAAACACTACCAGGGACAGGTACAGCACGGAGTTAGATACAGAGTAAAGCTCCCTCTACACTGTCCCCATCAAACACTACCAGGGACAGGTACAGCATGGGGTTAGATACAGAGTAAAGCTCTCTCTACACTGTCTTCTTAACCCTGATGGTTTAATAACTTCTTTCACATTCTCAGGTTGTCTCAATGAAATGTTGTCCCTACTGTCACGTAGCTAATTTGCACCTGATGATAGCAGAAATGCCTGGGTCTACATGTCAGGAAAGGACAAACAGGCTGGCTCTTTTCTCATGAAAAATGGCAGCTGAAAAATGACCTGATCGAGATCTTTAAAATTATGAGAGGTTTCGATAGAGAGAGAATGTTTCCACTTGTAGGGAAGAGCAAAACCCAAGGCCATCAATATAAGACAGTCAGCAAGAAATCCAATGGGGAATTCAGGAGAAACCTCTTTCCCCAGAGAGTGGTGAGAATGTGGAACTCGCTCCCACAGGGAGTGATTGAGGTGAATAGTGTAGATACATTTAAGGGGAAGTTGGGCAAGCATATGAGGGAGGAGGGAACAGGGGGTTACAATGATAGATTTAGAGGAGGTGTGAGTGGATCAAAACACTAGCATGGACTGGTCGGGTCAAATGGCCTGTTTCTGTGCCATATATCCAAAGTAATCCTCAGCAAGATCCCACAAACTGCAATGGGATAAATTAGCAATACTGGCTGAAGGATAAATATTGGCCAGGATGCCAACAGAACCACCCCTGTCACACCTACTGTAACTCCCCAAAAGCTGCCCTGGCTGAGACTGGCTATCAGCGCAGACCCTGGATGGAAACTGGGATCTTACAGTTGTGCTTGGTTCAGCCAATCAGGGTCCTAAAGTAATGAGCCACAAGGGGAGCTCTTGCTGTGTTGAAGTACAGAACTAGGATCTGCCAGGATCCATAGGAATGCAGCTGAAGGATTCCATGTGGCCTGGTATGGAGGGTGTGAAATAACTAACTGTGCTCGAATTTCAGAATAAACACTTCCTGCACGTCACCTCGGGGGCGGGGGTGGCTGGAGACTCAACCTCACCCAGTCCGCACAGATCTCAGCCCGCCTGGCATTTTCTAATGATTTGAAGCAGTCAGCATGTGCGTCAGGCAGGGAATTTAATACTGATACCTGAATCAGTATATCTCGCACTATAAATCCCAGGAGATGGGGGGGGGGGGGGGTGGGGGAAGCAAATCATATTCAGGCTGCATCATCCTGACCTAAACTCAATGTCACCTCGACCCAGCAGATGCTCTCTGTACTGCAAAGATCTCTCATTAATGGTCAGTGAGTCACAATGCTCTTCAAGCCTCACAACCAAGACACACCTGTCCTCACCCACTGCTCACAACTGGGAAATGTCTAGTCCTGTCAATGCGAGATTACCTCACCCACCCACTACTGTACCCCAGTGAGACAGAGTGACAGACCTGTACCCACCAGTACTGTACCCCAGTGAGACAGAGTGACAGACCTGTACCCACCAGTACTGTACCCCAGTGAGACAGAGTGACAGACCTGTACCCACCAGTACAGTACCCCAGTGAGACAGAGTGACAGACCTGTACCCACCAGTACTGTACCCCAATGAGACAGAGTGACAGACCTGTACCCACCAGTACTGTACCCCAGTGAGACACACACAGACTGTACCCACCAATACTGTTCCCCAGTGTTATACAGTGACAGACCTGTCCCCACCAGTACTGTACCCCAGTGAGAGAGACAGACAGATCTGTACCCACCAGTACTGTACCAGTGTTATACAGTGACAGACCTGTCCCCACCAATACTGTACCCCAGGTGAGAGACAGACAGATCTGTACCCACCAGTACTGTACCCGTGTTATACAGTGACAGACCTGTCCCCACCAGTACTGCACCCCAGTGTTATACAGTGACAGACCTGTCCCCACCAGTACCGTACCCCAGTGTTAGTGACAGACCTGTCCCCACCAGTACTGTACCCCAGTGTTATACAGTGACAGACCTGTCCCCACCAATACTGTTCCCCAGTGTTACAGTGAAAGACCTGTCCCCACCAGTACTGCACCCCAGTGTTGTACAGTGACAGACCTGTCCCCACCAGTACTGTACCCCAGTGTTGTACAGTGACAGACCTGTCCCCACCAGTACTGTACCCCAGTGAGAGACAGACAGATCTGTACCCACCAGTACTGTACCCCAGTGTTGTACAGTGACAGACCTGTCCCCACCAGTACCGTACCCCAGTGTTATACAGTGACAGACCTGTCCCCACCAATACTGTTCCCCAGTGTTAGTGACAGATCTGTCCCCACCAGTACTGTACCCCAGTGTTATACAGTGACAGACCTGTCCCCACCAGTACTGTACCCCAGTGTTGTACAGTGACAGACTTGTCCCCACCAGTACTGTACCCCAGTGTTGTACAGTGACAGACCTGTCCCCACCAGTACTGTACCCCAGTGTTATACAGTGACAGACCTGTCCCCACCAGTACTGTACCCCAGTGTTATACAGTGACAGACCTGTCCCCACCAATACTGCACCCCAGTGTTGTACAGTGACAGACCTGTCCCCACCAGTACTGTACCCCAGTGTTGTACAGTGACAGACCTGTCCCCACCAGTACCGTACCCCAGTGTTATAGTGACAGACCTGTCCCCACCAGTACCGTACCCCAGTGTTATACAGTGACAGACCTGTCCCCACCAATACTGTTCCCCAGTGTTACAGTGACAGATCTGTCCCCACCAGTACTGTACCCCAGTGTTGTACAGTGACAGACCTGTCCCCACCAGTACCAGTTCTGTACCCCAAAAGGATTTGGATGCCTGACTGCTGTTTGCTCTCCTGGCCACCAAATGTCACGCAAGCATACTATTTTGTAATGAGAATGAGGATATCGAACAATACCAAACCCAGGTAACTGCTCAATCTCTCTGGTTCACCCTGAGCTGACAGTCCCCATCAGACCTCCCTGTCGCAATGATCCCTCATCATATTTCACAATGGTCGTAACTTTTAATGAGAAACTCCTAACGGGGAGACTGCCTGCTGTCTTACCTGTGCTGAGAGAAATTGGGAAGCTGGTCAACATTCTCCAGATAGCTTGCAAGCCAGGTCATGGTGTCGTTGATAGCTGCGTTGCCCTGTCGCTCTTTCAGAGGTGTGTCAACAGTATTAAAATCTTCTTGTTTAATGCGATCCGGAGTGGCATCAATAATCTGCTCAGCCAAGGTAATCATGTCCACCTGTAGGGAAAGGAGGAGTGGATGAGGAGAGGGAAGATCGGAACAAGGAAACCACAACTGGATTGAACTGCAGGGCAAGGGGAGATAGGAATGATGCTTTCATTACAACAAGTACCCTCAGCTTGTACTCAACATTTCTGTGTCATAAGGTGCTTCATGGAGAGGGGTGGATGAACAATGGAGGAGTTTGCAGAAGCATTAGGGAGGTCAGAGAGATAATCTTTGAGAGACATTTCCAAGTCAAGAGTCAGGGGTGTAGAGTGTGTCCCAGAGTGCTCTGGGTGTGAATGCTCAGGGGTGTAGAGAGAGTGTCCCGGAGTGCTCTGGGTGTGAATGCTCATTGCTCAGGGGTGTAGAGAGAGTGTCCCGGAGTGCTCTGGGTGTGAATGCTCAGGGGTGTAGAGAGAGTGTCCCGGAGTGCTCTGGGTGTGAATGCTCAGGGGTGTAGAGAAAGTGTCCCGGAGTGCTCTGGGTGTGAATGCTCAGGAGTGTAGAGAGTGTGTCCCGGAGTGCTCTGGGTGTGAATGCTCATTGCTCAGGGGTGTAGAGAGAGTGTCCCGGAGTGCTCTGGGTGTGAATGCTCAGGGGTGTAGAGAGAGTGTCCCGGAGTGCTCTGGGTGTGAATGCTCAGGGGTGTAGAGAGAGTGTCCCGGAGTGCTCTGGGTGTGAATGCTCAGGGGTGTAGAGAGAGTGTCCCGGAGTGCTCTGGGTGTGAATGCTCAGGGGTGTAGAGAGAGTGTCCCGGAGTGCTCTGGGTGTGAATGCTCAGGGGTGTAGAGAGTGTGTCCCAGAGTGCTCTGGGTGTGAATGCTCATTGCTCAGGGGTGTAGAGAGAGTGTCCCGGAGTGCTCTGGGTGTGAATGCTCAGGGGTGTAGAGAGAGAGTCCCGGAGTGCTCTGGGTGTGAATGCTCAGGGGTGTAGAGAGAGTGTCCCGGAGTGCTCTGGGTGTGAATGCTCAGGGGTGTAGAGAGAGTGTCCCGGAGTGCTCTGGGTGTGAATGCTCAGGAGTGTAGAGAGAGTGTCCTGGAGTGCTCTGGGTGCGATTGCTCATTGCTCAGGGGTGTAGAGAGAGTGTCCCGGAGTGCTCTGGGTGTGAATGCTCAGGGGTGTAGAGAGAGTGTCCCGGAGTGCTCTGGGTGTGAATGCTCAGGGGTGTAGAGAGAGTGTCCCGGAGTGCTCTGGGTGTGAATGCTCAGGGGTGTAGAGAGAGTGTCCCGGAGTGCTCTGGGTGTGAATGCTCAGGGGTGTAGAGAGAGTGTCCCGGAGTGCTCTGGGTGTGAATGCTCAGGGGTGTAGAGAGAGTGTCCCGGAGTGCTCTGGGTGTGAATGCTCAGGGGTGTAGAGAGAGTGTCCCGGAGTGCTCTGGGTGTGAATGCTCAGGAGTGTAGAGAGAGTGTCCCGGAGTGCTCTGGGTGTGAATGCTCAGGGGTGTAGAGAGAGTGTCCCGGAGTGCTCTGGGTGTGAATGCTCAGGGGTGTAGAGAGAGTGTCCCGGAGTGCTCTGGGTGTGAATGCTCAGGAGTGTAGAGAGAGTGTCCCGGAGTGCTCTGGGTGTGAATGCTCAGGGGTGTAGAGAGAGTGTCCCGGAGTGCTCTGGGTGTGAATGCTCATTGCTCAGGGGTGTAGAGAGAGTGTCCCGGAGTGCTCTGGGTGTGAATGCTCAGGGGTGTAGAGAGAGTGTCCCGGAGTGCTCTGGGTGTGAATGCTCAGGGGTGTAGAGAGAGTGTCCCGGAGTGCTCTGGGTGTGAATGCTCAGGGGTGTAGAGAGAGTGTCCCGGAGTGCTCTGGGTGTGAATGCTCAGGGGTGTAGAGAGAGTGTCCCGGAGTGCTCTGGGTGTGAATGCTCAGGGGTGTAGAGAGAGTGTCCCGGAGTGCTCTGGGTGTGAATGCTCAGGGGTGTAGAGAGAGTGTCCCGGAGTGCTCTGGGTGTGAATGCTCAGGGGTGTAGAGAGAGTGTCCCGGAGTGCTCTGGGTGTGAATGCTCAGGGGTGTAGAGAGAGTGTCCCGGAGTGCTCTGGGTGTGAATGCTCAGGGGTGTAGAGAGAGTGTCCCGGAGTGCTCTGGGTGTGAATGCTCAGGGGTGTAGAGAGAGTGTCCCGGAGTGCTCTGGGTGTGAATGCTCAGGGGTGTAGAGAGAGTGTCCCGGAGTGCTCTGTGTGTGAATGCTCAGGAGTGTAGAGAGAGTGTCCCGGAGTGCTCTGGGTGTGAATGCTCAGGGGTGTAGAGAGAGTGTCCCGGAGTGCTCTGGGTGTGAATGCTCAGGGGTGTAGAGAGAGTGTCCCGGAGTGCTCTGGGTGTGAATGCTCAGGGGTGTAGAGAGAGTGTCCCGGAGTGCTCTGGGTGTGAATGCTCAGGGGTGTAGAGAGAGTGTCCCGGAGTGCTCTGGGTGTGAATGCTCAGGGGTGTAGAGAGAGTGTCCCGGAGTGCTCTGGGTGTGAATGCTCAGGGGTGTAGAGAGAGTGTCCCGGAGTGCTCTGGGTGTGAATGCTCAGGGGTGTAGAGAGAGTGTCCCGGAGTGCTCTGGGTGTGAATGCTCAGGGGTGTAGAGAGAGTGTCCCGGAGTGCTCTGGGTGTGAATGCTCAGGGGTGTAGAGAGAGTGTCCCGGAGTGCTCTGGGTGTGAATGCTCAGGGGTGTAGAGAGAGTGTCCCGGAGTGCTCTGGGTGTGAATGCTCAGGGGTGTAGAGAGAGTGTCCCGGAGTGCTCTGGGTGTGAATGCTCAGGAGTGTAGAGAGAGTGTCCCGGAGTGCTCTGGGTGTGAATGCTCAGGAGTGTAGAGAGAGTGTCCTGGAGTGCTCTGGGTGCGATTGCTCATTGCTCAGAGGTGTAGAGAGAGTCCCGGTGTGAATCAGCAATGAGAGGCCAGGCACAGCAGGCCAACCAGAAGAGTGAAGTGACCCAAGACTGAAGTAGGTTGTGGAGTTCAGGTGGGTCAAAGTCTTGTAGTGACTGGTAAGTGAGAAGGACTTTGAAATCAATGCTCTGGGAGGAAGGAAACAAGTGGAGGTCTCTAGGGATGATAGTAATAGACAAGCAGCAGACATGTAGGATCCCTGGGCCGGAGGGGTGCTGAGGATCAGTGGGAGCTGATATGTCAGAGTCATAGAGTTATACAGCACAGAAACTGGCCCTTCGGCCCATCGTACCTGTGCCAGCCATCTATTCTAATCCCATTTTCAAGCCCTTGGCCCGTAGCCTTGTATGCTATGGCGTTTCACGTGCTCATCTAAATACTTCTTAAATGTAGTGAGGGTTCCTGCCTCTACCACCCTTTCAGGCAGTGTGTTCAGATTCCAACCACCCACTGGGTGAAAATGTTTTTCCTCAAATCCCCTCTAAACCTCCTGCTCCTTACCTTACACCTGTGTCCCCTGGGTACTGATTTCTCCATTAAGGGAAAAAGTTTCCTCCTATCTATGAGGGGAGGTGGTGGCATACTGGTATTGTCACTGGACTAGTAACCCAGGTATTGCTCTGGGGACATTGGTTCGAATCCCACCACAGCAGAAGGTGGAATTTGAATTGAATAAATCTGGAATTAAAAGCTAGTCTAATGATGGCCATGAAACCAACCCATCTGGTTCACTAATGTCCTTCAGGGAAGGAAATCTGCTGTCCTTACCTGGTCTGACCTACATGTGACTCCAGATCCACAGCAATGTGGTTGACTCTTACATGCACTTGAAATGGCCTAGCAAGCCACTCAGTTCAAGGGCAATTAGGGATGGGCACTAAATGCTGGCATGGCCTGCGACGCCCACATCCCATGAATGAATTTTTAAAAAACCCATCAATGCCCCTCATAATTTTGTACACCTCAGTCAGGTCCCCCCTCAGCCTTCTCTGCTCGAAGGAAAACAATCCTAGCCTATCCAGTCTCTCTTCATAGCTGAAATGCTTCAGCCCAGGCAACATCCTGGTGAATCTCCTCTGCACCCTCTCCAGTGCAATCACATCCTTCCTACAGTGTGGTGACAAGAACTGTACACAGTATTCCAGCTGTGGCCTAACTAGCGTTTTATACAGCTCCATCATAACCTCCCTGCTCTTATATTCTATGCCTCGGCTGATAAAGGCAAGTATCCCATATACCTTCCTAACCACCTTATCTACCTGTGCTGCTGCCTTCAGTGATCTATGGCCAAGTACACTAAGGTCCCTCTGACTTTCTGTACTTCCTAGGGTCCTACCATCCTCACTATTTACGACACCAATATTCATGTCATCTGCGAACTTACTGATCATACCTCCTATATTGACGCCAAAATCATAAATGTACACTACAAACAACAAGGGTCTCTGCGGTACACCCCTGGTCACTGATATGGGGTGGAGCTGATGAGGATAGTGAGAATAGCATAAGGAGTTGACAGTGAGATGCAAGCTTTTACCTGTAATACATCGACAGATGGTAAGAACTCTTCATTCTCAGCATTCTCACTGAAACGTAAGAGTTCAGTCTCCATGGAATCTCTACCAGTTGCCATAGTGAACTGCCTCGTGCTATTAGTCACCAAAGTAGCCTGGTAGTCCAGGAAGAAGTGTGATTCTGCGGTGCTGCAATGCAGTGCTGAGCTGGCGTTGCGCGTTTTCCGAGGCTCGGAGTCCTCATACAGGTACCACAGGTTGCCAGATTTTTCCTTGTTTGCTGCAGCACCAGCGTTCTCAATGCAAAGGGCTATCCTGCCATGATCCTTTGGTACAGAGGATATGGCATTCTGACCTGGTTGTGGCTCACAGATCTCCATGGCAATGTCTCGCTCAGCGGTAGGGCAGAGTTCGGGGCTGGTTACTGGCGAGTCCCTGTGTACAGAGCTACTGGAGTACGCAGAGGTCACCGATAGGGGCCCCGAGCCTTCAGACAACGAGGAAGGAGACGAGTTACTGCTGACAGTGCTCAGACCTGTGTGGCGAAAAGGATCAATGGCAGATCAAAACTAACACATGACGAGCACAGCTACCAACCGCGAACTGTAAGCTTTCACACTGGTTAAAAACTAACTTAAATCCTCTACTATCTGCTGTAAAAGGCAGCTTCATGCATTCAAACAGAAGTCTATCTTTGTACAGTCCCACAGTGACCCTCGAGTCTAGTGCAATAAAAATAATGGTCTGGGAATGGCATGGTGCGTTGTGTGGAAGATTGTGTCCCATAACTCCTTGGTGCAGTGTGTCAAGGCACCAACACAAGTTCAATCCAATACCTGCCGGGATGATTTAATGTAATTCTGGGTTAAGTGCCGAAACAGACACTGTACCCATTGTATCAATGCAGCAAGGGTTGGAGGTTTGCAGAAAGTTGGAGAGAATGTTGGCAAGGACCCGAGTAGGAGGTGCACTTGTACCTGTATCAGGGCTCATTGACAAGGGTGAAGGTGCTTTGCCAGCTTCTGGACTGCTGCCGTTCCACAGTTGCCAGTTTGTGTCGATTCCATCCATGTCCTGCAGCTTGGGCCGTAATGAACTGCCCTGAAGCTGACCATCGTGTCTCTGCAGCTCTTCAAGACGCATGGCCAGCCGCACGTGACCACGGGAGCGCGCCACATGCAGAGGGAGGCGACCCAATGAGTCAGGGATGGTAAGAGCTTGGCTATTCCACCCATAGAGGCTAACAGCTGCTTCAACATGGCCCAAAGCACAGGCCCACATCTGTAGAAATTAAACAGCCAGTATTAATAACTAAAAATGAACAACTGTTAAATCACACTCCTATCCTCAGACAGGTATAATCTATTCTTCAATCACACTTTCTGCCTATCCAAAACTCTGCTGCCCATTTCCTAACTTGCACCAAGTTCCGTTTACCCAATACTCACTGTGCTTGCTGATTTATACTGCCTCCCAATTGGGCAATGCCGTGATTTTAACATTTTAATTATCGTGTTCAAATCCCATGACCTTGCCCCTTTCTTATCTATGCCACCTCCTCCGGCCCCTACAACCTTCCGAGATCTCTGCGCTCCTCCAATTCTGGCCTCTGGAGCATCCCCGATTTCCATCGCTTCAACATTGGTGGCCGTGCCTTCAGCTGCCTGGGCCCTAAGCTCTGGAATTTCTTCCCTAAATCACGCTTCCTCTCTCCTCCTTTAAGCTGCACCTTAAAACCTACCTCTTTGACCAAGCTTTTGGGTGCCTATCCTAATATCTCAGTATGTGGCTCACTGCCAAATCTTGTCTGATAAGTGCTCCTGTGAAGAACTGTGTAATCGATGTGTGCTATAGATTCCTGATTAGCTTGGTATTTCTCCCCGTCCCCAGGTTCCACAGGCACCCGTTCTTCATGTGCAAGGTGGCAGTGAATTCTGATGCCAGTCTCACTGGCTGTCCACACAGCAACAGAAACCCTGGAGCCCTGAGTCAAGCTATTCAAAGCCTCAGTTTCATTGAGTAAGGAAGGGTAAAGTTGGGAGATGGGAATGGGGGTTGAATTAATCCCCTCAGGTGGCTAAATGCAAATTTTTAATTATATATTGTCCTTTAGTTTAGAGATACAACACTGAAACAGGCCCTTCGGCCCACCGAGTCTGTGCCGACCATCAACCACCCATTTATACTAATCCTACACTAATCCCATATTCCTACCACATCCCCACCTGTCCCTATATTTCCCGACCACCTACCTATACTAGGGGCAATTTATAATGGCCAATTAACCTATCAACCTGCAAGTCTTTGGCATGTGGGAGGAAACCGGAGCACCCGGAGGAAACCCACGCAGACACAGGGAGAACTTGCAAACTCCACACAGGCAGTACCCAGAATTGAACCTGGGTCGCTGGAGCTGTGAGGCTGCGGTGCTAACCACCGCGCCACTGTGCTGCCCACTGTCCTCTTTTACTTTTTTTATTTTCCTAAATTATAACTCCCTCTCCTTCATGAACAGTTGAGTGAAATCTTCGTCTATCTCGGGCAGAGTTCCCAAGGTTGACCATTACTGGGTCCAACAGCACGCTGATAGCCTCCTGAAAGATGTCTGACAAGTAACAGCTACAGAGTGACAACTCAAAATGCCCACGCCAGGTTGAAAGTGGCTGTCTCAGCACAGACCAGGGCTCAAACTCAAGGTCCTCTGCCCGAAACGCTACTCCTGGCACAGGGGGCCCATTATCCACTCAAATAAAATAAACAGCGGCAAAAAGATTTGGGAAACAGCTCCCGGTAATTCACAGAACCCACCAGAGGGGTACACGAGAAATGATCAACATTCAGGGGATCCACCTCCTGCTCCAGATCCAAGCTTTCAGCATTTACAGTCCTGCAAGGTTACAAAACAAATGACAAAGCCATTAAATATTGTGGGGGTATACGGAGGGAGCTGTGCAGTGTGTAACCAGCGTGATATTACATACTGAGGGAGATGTGCTGTGTGTAACCGGGGCTGATATTACACTGAGGGAGATGTGCTGTGTGTAACCGGGGCTGATATTACACACTGAGGGAGATGTGCAGTGTGTAACCGGGGCTGATATTACACACTGAGGGAGATGTGCTGTGTGTAACCGGGGCTGATATTACACACTGAGGGAGATGTGCAGTGTGTAACCGGGGCTGATATTACACACTGAGGGAGATGTGCTGTGTGTAACCGGGGCTGATATTACACACTGAGGGAGATGTGCTGTGTGTAACCGGGGCTGATATTACACACTGAGGGAGATGTGCAGTGTGTAACCGGGGCTGATATTACACACTGAGGGAGATGTGCTGTGTGTAACCGGGGCTGATATTACACACTGAGGGAGATGTGCAGTGTGTAACCGGGGCTGATATTACACACTGAGGGAGATGTGCTGTGTGTAACCGGGGCTGATATTACACACTGAGGGAGATGTGCTGTGTGTAACCGGGGCTGATATTACACACTGAGGGAGATGTGCTGTGTGTAACCGGGGCTGATATTACACACTGAGGGAGATGTGCAGTGTGTAACCGGGGCTGATATTACACACTGAGGGAGATGTGCAGTGTGTAACCGGGGCTGATATTACACTGAGGGAGATGTGCAGTGTGTAACCGGGGCTGATATTACACACTGAGGGAGATGTGCTGTGTGTAACCGGGGCTGATATTACACACTGAGGGAGATGTGCTGTGTGTAACCGGGGCTGATATTACACACTGAGGGAGATGTGCTGTGTGTAACCGGGGCTGATATTACACACTGAGGGAGATGTGCAGTGTGTAACCGGGGCTGATATTACACACTGAGGGAGATGTGCTGTGTGTAACCGGGGCTGATATTACACACTGAGGGAGATGTGCAGTGTGTAACCGGGGCTGATATTACACACTGAGGGAGATGTGCTGTGTGTAACCGGCGTGATATTACACACTGAGGGAGATGTGCAGTGTGTAACCGGGGCTGATATTACATACTGAGGGAGATGTGCAGTGTGTAACCGGGGCTGATATTACACACTGAGGGAGATGTGCTGTGTGTAACCGGGGCTGATATTACACACTGAGGGAGATGTGCAGTGTGTAACCGGGGCTGATATTACACACTGAGGGAGATGTGCTGTGTGTAACCGGGGCTGATATTACACACTGAGGGAGATGTGCTGTGTGTAACCGGGGCTGATATTACACACTGAGGGAGATGTGCTGTGTGTAACCGGGGCTGATATTACACACTGAGGGAGATGTGCTGTGTGTAACCGGGGCTGATATTACACACTGAGGGAGATGTGCTGTGTGTAACCGGGGCTGATATTACACACTGAGGGAGATGTGCTGTGTGTAACCGGGGCTGATATTACACACTGAGGGAGATGTGCTGTGTGTAACCGGGGCTGATATTACACACTGAGGGAGATGTGCTGTGTGTAACCGGGGCTGATATTACACACTGAGGGAGATGTGCTGTGTGTAACCGGGGCTGATATTACACTGAGGGAGATGTGCTGTGTGTAACCGGGGCTGATATTACACTGAGGGAGATGTGCTGTGTGTAACCGGGGCTGATATTACACACTGAGGGAGATGTGCTGTGTGTAACCGGGGCTGATATTACACTGAGGGAGATGTGCTGTGTGTAACCGGGGCTGATATTACACACTGAGCGGTGCTGCTTGCCTCCATTTGATGAGAGTCTCAATTAGCCTCGCATATCCTTGTGCAGCAGCGAGGTGCAGTAGTGTCATCCCTCGGAAACTGATGCCATGAATCAGGCGCTCAGACTGCAGCCAGGAGGAACGCGACATCATCGTCTCGCAGACAGCAATAATTCGTTCCTCAAAGGAGTCTGAAGAGGCCTTTGGAGAAAAGAAAAACAGGTACTGAGTTAACCCTGGCAATGTCTGGCCACATCCACACAATTTAATTTCGTTACCTGGAAAGGGGATAGTCACACATAGTCAGAGCCCATGGAGTGAAAGGGGTGCATGAGATACTCAAACTCTGACTGTTCTTAGTTGGTTGAGGTATACAGAAGAGGCGAGTCTCACAGTCAGTTCCTGACACGACCCTTGTTAGCAGGTATGAGCCACACAACAGTAGGGAGACGATAAAGGGTCCCAGTCGAGGGAGAGGCATAGCAGCCACAGCGCCTGCTCCTCATCGCTATCCAGTGGCCCTTTCTTGAAAGTATGCACGTGTCACACGTTATGCTCGACTGTGGGGCTCGTGCCATGACGCACACAAGCGTAACAGCCACTTGTGTGCATACGAATAAGGAGCAGGAGGAGGCCACTCGGCCCCTCGAGCCTGCTACACCATTCAATAAGATCATGGCTGATCTGATTGTAACCTCAATTTCACATTCCTGCCTACCCCCAATAACCTTTCACCCCTTGGTTATCAAGAATCTATCTACCTTTGCTTTAAAAATATTCAAAGACTCTGCTTCCACTGCATTTTGGGGAAGAAAGTTCCAAAGACTCACCACCCTCAGAAAAAATTTCTCCTCATCTCTGTCTTAAATGGACAACCACTTATTTTTAAACAGTGACACCGAGTTCTAGATTCTCCCACAAGGGGAAACATCCTTTCCACATCCACCCTGTCAAGACCCCTCAGGATCTTGTATGTGCTGCTGGGCAGTCATGGATCGGTACCCCAGCAAGTACTCAGTCAGCAGAGGGGAAGAAGTATGGCAACTTAATCCAATCCTGCTGTACACGCCACACCTGCAGTTAGAGACAATCCTGGCAGGGGATTGGTAACTGGCTTGTGACACAGTATGGTTAACACCACTCAGCCGTCTCTCGTAGTTTTATTGCTTCTGGTATCCCAAGTACAGTGCTTACTGAGCCGAAGTAGTTCCTGATTTGGCGATCTAAGCATTTATTTGAATTTGGCAGAGAGGTCACTATGCAGGTAGAAAATGCGACATTAGCTACAACCGGGCTCCACTGAACTGTACAATCTAAACCCAGATACGTTAAAGTCATCACTAATTACAACATCCACAAGGAGAGATATTGTACCCTGTCTCTGCTACCCTACTGAAACACACAACATAACCGAGCACCAAAGTACTCAGGAGCACAGAACCAGTGTTGGACATTCATGCTCCCATTTCAAGGTAATAGTTGACTTACAGGAAAGCTGTTAAGACCCACTCATTATTCCTCCTTTAATTCATTCCTTAAAACCTATCCCTTTGCCCAGACTTTAGGCCACCTGTCCTAATATCTCCTTATGTGGCTCGGTGTCAGGTTTTGTCGGATGACAGTCTCGTGAATATCTTACAATGCTAAAGGTGCTTATATGAATGCAACTTATTGCTGTAAACCCCAAGGGTCGGCTGCCAGTGTTCAACACAACTCAATTTACCCCATTAATGCTCCCAACATTGCTTGCGCTCCCTCAGAAGTGAACATAGGCAGACCAGAAAGACAGGACAGGATCCTCAGTCTAGCAGACTCCCAGAAAACTACAGGAAGCCACCCTGAACTGTAACTGGTAGATGAGAGTGGCAGGCAGTCCAGGATACAGGACAATTACCAAAAGGGAGACCTGTCTGGTTGGGAGATTATGTGGTCCGACCGTAGGTAAGAACAAATAATCAAGTTCAGTCATCGATGTGAAGTGCAAGTTAATCATTCCCCTGGGAGGTCACAACCCCCTGGGTTGTCAAGCCTAATTCAGCACAAGTTAGTCTCATGTGGAGACGGAGGGGGGGGGGGGGGGTGGGGGGAGGGGTGGGTGGAGGCTGCTGAAGGGGTGAAAGTGAGGGAGTTCAGTGGTTGAGTCTCTCTAACCACAAGATTGAGGAGAGGAGCAGGCAGTCAGGTGAGCAGCATGAACCAGCTCAGCCTTTTGACTGCTCACAGCCTCACACGGACTGTTGAAACACCCCATAGAGATGATGAGAGAGAAAACAGAAGCAAAGACTTGAATTTCTATAGCCCCTTTCACATCCTCAGGATATCCCAAAGCCAATGAAGTACTTTGTGAAGTGCAGTCATTGTTGTAATGTAGGAAACATAGCAGTCAATTGTGCACAGCAAGATCCCACAAACAATAATGTTCATGAGCAATTAAGGGAGTGATGCTTGTTGAGGGATAAATATTGGCGAGGACAGCAACGTGACAAGTGTGAATGGGCTTATGGACAAGCACAAGGAGCCTCTTTGTCTCACAACCCTCTGCATGGTGCCCGAGAGCACCTTTATGCAAAGTGATGGGATCGAACTGATTAGAAAGCGCTGCAGAAGCTACAATATTTATTAAACTTCAGAGCTCATGGCTCTATCGCAGTGAGACATGGTGTAATAAACAAAAGTACAACAGACACCTCAGAAGGATTTAGTAATCGCTGGTCCCGGGCCAGGCACATTGAGCTGATTGACAGAGTTAGACTCAGGCACACACAGAGGTATGAACAACACAGTCAACAGCCCGAATAACAGAAAGAGGCAGTAAAGGGAGAACAGATAAACACAATGAGAAAAAGAGCTGGAGAAACACAGAATGGTGAAGAATGGAGGATGGGGAAAGAGTGAACATAGGAACAGGAGGAGGCCATTCAGCCCCTCCTGTTCTGCCATTCAATGAGAGCTTGGCTGATCTGTGACCTATCTCCATATACCCACCTTTGCCCCATATCTCTTAACACCTTTGGTTAACAAAAATCTATCAATCTCAGATTTAAAATTAACAAGTGATTTCCACAAGTGTCAATTGATGTTGAGAGAGTTCCAAACTTCTACCAAACTTTCTGTGTAGAAGTGTTTCCTAATTTCACTCCTGAAAGGTCTGGCTCTAATTTTTAGACTCTGCCCCCGAGTTCTAGACTCCCCAACCAGTGGAAATAATTTCTATCTACCCTGTCAGTTCCCCTTAATATCTTGAAAACTTCGATCAAATCACCCCTCAACCTTTTAAATTCCAGGGAATACAACCCTAATTTGTTTAATCTCTCCTTGTAATTTAACCCTTGGAGTCCAGGTATCATTCTGGTAAATCTATACTGCACTCCCTCCAAGGCCAACACAACTTTCCGAAGGTGTGTGCCCAGAGAACCAGACAGCAAGAGGAGAGAGTGAGATGTTATTTGAGAAGCTGGAAGCTGGTCTAAAGTTTTCCACTGGCCACGAATGGAAAGATGAAAACCATGTTGCCTCACAAACATATTTTCCCCCCTGGAACCGTTTTCTCTTGGCAGAGTTTGTGACAAGAGTGGAACAGTCAGTTTAATCCCACTTTACAAACCCTTGGACTTAATCACCTTCCTTCAACAACCTTGCCATAAATAGCTGGGAGATAATATTTAACTGCCACTCGGACACGCAACACAACTTCAGCACATCTAAAATTAACAAGAATGCAAGGCTCAAAGTACGTTTAAATTGCTCCACTGCCTAAAACCTATTTGCACAGTCAAATATAGAAACAAAGATTGAGGCTTTTGGTGTCAGGAACGTCAAGGGTAGACAAGCTGCACGTCATTCTCCGAGTTATTTTAAAGCTGTTGCTACACAGCATTCATCTTTTTCCCTTGTCCTTTGGCACAGTACGAACCAGTTGCTTCTTCCATCTTCTGCCTTTATCCCACTCCGCGCCCTGCCCCAGCTCACCCATTTCCCTGCCCCCTCACCCTATTCCAATGCGCTCCTGGTCAGCCTCCCAGCTTCCACCTTACATAAACTTGTGCTCATCCAAAATTCTGCTGCCCACAATTTAACTCATTGCAAATCTCACTCATCATCACTGTACCAACTGACCTTCACTAGTTCCCTGTCAAACCACACCTCAATGTTATAATCATTTTTTTCAAATCCCTCCATAGCCTCCTCACCTGCTCCCTATCTCTGCAACCTCCTCCAGACCTACAACCTACCGAAATCTCTCTATTCCTCCAATTCTGGCCTCTTGCATATCCCCTTCACCTGCCAAGGTTCGAAACTCTGCTTCCCTCCCCAAACCTTTCAGCCTCTGCTCTTTTTAAAGATACTCCTTAAAATATTCCTCTTTCACCTGCCCTGATTTCTCCTCCTGCTGTGGCTCGGCGTCTAAAATGTCATTGATCTTTTTGTTGATATCGCTCTTAAGTGCGTTGGGATGTTTCATTCTGTTAAATGACCTAAATATGCAAGTGGGTATTGATGTTGAGGGCAGTTTCTCAGTGGGTGGAAGTGAATATTGTGTCCTACAGGGTTCTGTTCTGGGAACACTTCTGTTCACCATCTACATCAATGGGGGAAACTGGACATAATAATCCATAGCAAGGAACAAACTTGAAGAGGAGGACTGGCAAGTAAATACTGTGGGTTAGAAAATAATCGAAAGGACAGGGAAGGAAGAAGGGAGGGTAGGTACTGTGCTAACTAGAGATAACAAAGACAGTAGAAAAAGGGACATAACTAACAGAAGATTAGAAACAGAATCCATATGTAATGAAATAAAAGTTAAAGGATCAATCACACTAATGGAGGTAAATAACAGATCACCTAATAGTGGAAAGGAGGTGGAGGAAGAAATATCTCAGGAAATAGATGAAATGAGTAAAGAACATAGAATAATCATGAGATTTTAATTAACTCCCAAATAAGCTGGCAGGAGGTAGGAAAAGGTGAAAGGGATTGGAGTTTTTACAATGTGTGCCGGACTGCTTTCTTGCCCAGTATATAAAAAGCCCATCAGGAGAGGGAATGCTGCTGGATCTAGTAAAGGGAAATGAATCTGGATAGATATGAGAAGGGAGTGTAGGGGAACAGCTAGGCAATAACAATCATATCATAAATTTAAGATAAAGATCGAGAAGGATATAAATAAGATCCAAGACCAAGTAGTTAATTGGAAAAAAGCTAATTTTATGGGGACGAGACTGAAACTATGGAAATAATCTGGAAAAATTTACCAATAAACAAAGAAATAGAACAGCAGGGGAAAACATTTAAAATAGCAATCAAGTGTGTCCAGGAGAAATACATCATTAAAAAAGCAAGAACTAGCCAGTAATGACACAGCATAGATGAATAGAGAAGTGAGGACAAAACTGAAACTGTAGGAAAAGACATAGACTAAGCAGATAGACAACAAAAGGAGTGGATGACAAAAGGGAATACAGAAAGGTTATGAAAGAAGTCAAAAAACAATGAGGAAGGCAAAGACAAACTACAAAATTAAATTATCAAGGAATATAAAAAGAAATCATGACGTATTCTACAGACACAAATAACAAGCGAAACTGGGCTCGGGATAGCGCTATTATGGGATACACACAAACTCAAGCAATGACAGTGAAATGGCTGAAATATTATAATATAATTACTCGGTATTTATAAGTTACATGGTGGACATAACATTAGAAGAAATCAAATAAGATACAAAGACATTTAAGGTAGAAAACAGGTAGAGATAATTGATAAACTAAGCAAACTTTGAGAGGTTAAAAACACTGTAATGGATTTGGATGGATCGCATCTGTGCATATTCAAATAAGTTAGGGGAGCGATAGCAGAGGCACTTTTACAGACATAAAAAGCATTAAAAATAGGAATAGTGCCAGAACACTGGCAGACGGCTCATGTGAATCTTAGGCATAAAAGGAAGTATCAATAAGTCCCAGGAACTAAAGACCAATTAGCTTAACATCTGCGGTAGGAAAGATAATGGAATCCTTACTCAAAGATGCAATAGAAAAACATCTAAAAACTAGAATATAATGAAGAGTAGTCAACATGGATTCCCAAAAGGAAGGTTGAGAAAACTTAATGAATTTTTTTTGAGGGAAGTACCAGAAATGGTAGATAAGGGTAATGCTATAGATGTAATATATTTGGATTTCCAAAAAGCCTTCAATAAGGTGCTGCATAGTAGGCTGAAGACAAAAGTCAGAGCATATGGAGTCAGGAGACAAATAGTAGAATGGATAGCAAGCTGGCTACAAAACAGAATAGGGACTAATGGTGGCCACTCAGACTGAAAAAAGGTGAGAAGTAGAGTCAACAAGGATCAGTATTGGGTCCACTGTTGCTCACCATTCACATAAACAATCCCGACTCCGGAAAGGGAAATACAATTCCAAGAACTGCAGGTGATACCAAATTGGGAGGTGTAGTTAATACAGAGGAGAACTGCGACAAAATACAGGAAGACATGAAGAACCTTGCAGAATGAGCATTTATTTGGTAAATGAAGCTCAGTATAGATAAATGTGAGGTAGAATAAGGAGGTCACATTCTCCTTGTAAAATAATTGTCTAAAAGGGGCAGAGGAACAGAGTAATCTGGGGTACAGATACACAAGTTACTAAAAGGAACGATGCAAATTCATGAGGCCATAAAAAAAGCAAACAATACTGGGGTTCACTTCTAGAGGGACAGAGTTGAAAAGCAGAGAAGTTATGTTCAACATGTTAGAGCCTTGGTTAAACAACACTTGAGAGTATTGTGCACAGCCTGGTATCCATATTATAAAAAGGATATGGCAGCACTGAAGAGGGTGCAAAAAGGGTTTACAAGAATGATGCCAAATCTAGAAGAGGTGATAATCAGAGAAGATTGAACAGGCTGGGGCTCTTTTCCCTGGAAAAGTGAAGGCTGAGGGGGTGACCTGATAGAGGTCTTTAAAATGATGACAGGGTTCGAAAGGGTAGACACAGAGAAGATGTGGGGGGAGACCAGAACTCGGGGCCTTAAATATAAAAGTCACAAATAAATCCAATGGGGAATTCAGGGGAAACTTCTTTACCCAGAGAGTGATGAGAATATGGAACTCATTGCAGCAGCTTATTCGGGAGCAGAGAGTGCGAGCGAGTGAGCAGCTGGGAAGGTCAGTTTCAGCTTAAACTTAATTTCCTTTTGTTTTCGGCGGACCAAGGGGCTGCTGGGTAAGTAAAACCCTATATATTTGGGCCGTTTCTGAACCCGAGACACTACACGGGTAGTGTCTCCCACCCGCCCTCCTCCTCTAACCAAAAAAAAAAGGACTCGGTGGTGTGCAGATAAGGTAAGGCTTTTTCTACTTTGTTTTTTATCGTGTGATTGGTAAAAACTTTTCGTTCCTTTTTCATTTATCTAAGTTCCAGACTAAGTTAAGCTTAAGATTAGAAATGGCAGGAGATCTCAGACCCGTGTTATGCTCCTCTTGCTCAATGTGGGAGCTCAGGGACACGGCTGATGTCCCTGACTCCTTCACGTGCAGGAAGTGTGTCCAGCTGCAGCTCGTTAGACCGCATGACGGCTCTGGAGCTGCGGATGGACTAACTTTGGAGCATCCGCGATGCTGAGGTGGTAGTGGATAGCACGTTTAGCGAATTGGTCACACCGCAGATTAGGATTGCTGAGGGAGAAAGGGAATTTTTTTTGTTTGTTTTTTTTTAATAGAGATACAACACTGAAACAGGCCCTTCGGCCCACCGAGTCTGTGCCGACCATCAACCACCCATTTATACTAATCCTACACTAATCCCATGTTCCTACCACATCCCCACCTGCCCCTATATTTCCCTACCACCTACCTATACTAGTGGCAATTTATAATGGCCAATTTACCTATCAACCTGCAAGTCTTTTGGCTGTGGGAGGAAACCGGAGCACCCGGAGAAAACCCACACAGACACAGGGAGAACTTGCAAACTCCACACAGGCAGTACCCAGAATTGAACCCGAGTCGCTGGAGCTGTGAGGCTGCGGTGCTAACCACTGCGCCACTGTGCCACCCAAAAGGGTGGGTGACCAAAAGGCAGAGAAAGAGCAGGAAGGCAGCGCAGGTGTCCCCTGCGGTCATCTCCCTCCAAAACAGGTATACCGTTTTGGATACTGTTGGGGGAGATGGCTCACCAGGGGAAGGCAGCAGTAGCCAGGTTCATGGCACCGTGGCTGGCTCTGCTGTTCAGAAGGGCGGGAAAAAGAGTGGAAGGGCTATAGTCATCGGGGATTCGATTGTAAGGGGAGTGGATAGGCGGCTCTGTGGTCGATAACGAGACTCCCAAATGGTATGTTGCCTCCCAGGTGCACGGGTCAGGGATGTCTCAGATCGGCTGCAGAACATTCTGAAAGGGGAGGGTGAACAGCCAGTTGTCGTTGTGCACATAGGCACCAATGATACAGGTAAAAAACGGGATGAGGTCCTACAAGCAGAATTTAGGGAGTTAGGAGCCAAGTTAAAAAGTAGGACCTCAGAGGTAGTAATCTCAGGATTGCTACCAGTACCACGTGATAGTCAGAGTAGAAATGAAAGAATAGTCAGGATTGAGAGATGGTGCAGGAGGGAGGGGTTCAGATTTTTGGGAGATTGGGACCGGTTCTGGGGGAGGTGGGACTATTACAAATTGTATGGTCTACACCTGGGCCGGACTGGAACCAATGTCCTTGGGGGTGCTTTTGCTAATGCTGTTGGGGAGGGTTTAAACTAATGTGGCAGGGGGATGGGAACCAAATGAGGTCAGTGGACAGTAAGGAGGTAGTAACTAAAGCCTGTAAGGAACTAGATAATGAAGTCAGCGTGACTAAGGGAAAGAGTAGGCAGGGAGCAGATGATGAAAGCAAAGGGACTGGTGGTCTGAGGTGCATTTGTTTTAAAGCAAGAAGTGTAGTAGGTAAGGCAGATGAACTTAGGGCTTGGATTAGTACCTGGGAGTATGATGTTATTGCTATTACTGAAACTTGGTTGAGGGAAGGGCATGATTGGCAACTAAATATCCCAGGATACCGATGCTTCAGGCGGGATAGAGAGGGAGGTAAAAGGGGTGGAGGAGTTGCATTACTGGTCAAAGAGGATATCACAGCTGTGCTGAAGGAAGGCACTATGGAGGACTCGAGATGTGAGGCAATATGGGCAGAACTGAGAAATAGGAAGGGTGCGGTAACAATGTTGGGGCTGTACTACAGGCCTCCCAACAGCGAGCGTGAGATAGAGGTACAAATATGTAAACAGATTATGGAAAGATGTAGGAGCAACAGGGTGGTGGTGATAGGAGATTTTAATTTTCCCAACATTGACTGGGATTCACTTAGTGTTAGAGGTCCAGATGGAGCAGAATTTGTAAGGAGCATCCAGGAGGGTTTTCTAGAGCAGTATGTAAACAGTCCAACTCGGGAAGGGGCCATACTGGACCTGGTGTTGGGGAATGAGCCCGGCCAGGTGGTTGAAGTTTCAGTAGGGGACTACTTTGGGAATAGTGATCACAATTCCATAAGTTTTAGAATACTCATGGACAAAGACGAGAGTGGTCCCAAAGGAAGAGTGCTAAATTGGGGGAAGGCCAACGAAACCAAAATTCGGCAGGAGCTGGGGAATGTAGATTGGGAGCAGCTGTTTGAAGGTAAATCCACATGTGATATGTGGGAGGCTTTTAAAGAGAGGTTGATTAGCGTGCAGGAGAGACATGTTCCTGTGAAAAAGAGGGATAGAAATGGCAAGATTAGGGAACCATGGATGACAGGTGAAATTGTGAGACTAGCCAAGAGGAAAAAAGGAAGCATACATAAGGTCTCGGCGGCTGAAGAAAGACGAAGCTTTGAAAGAATATCGGGAATGTAGGACCAATCTGAAACGAGGAATTAAGAGGGCTAAAAGGGGTCACGAAATATCTTTAGCAAACAGGGTTAAGGAAAATCCCAAAGCCTTTTATTCATTTATAAGGAGCAAGAGGGTAACTAGAGAAAGGATTGGCCCACTCAAGGACAAAGGAGGAAAGTTATGCGTGGAGTCAGAGAAAATGGGTGAGATTCTAAATGAGTACTTTGCATCGGTATTCACCGAGGAGAGGGACATGACGGATGTTGAGGTTAGGGACAGATGTTTGATTACTCTCGGTCAAGTCGGCATAAGGAGGGAGGAAGTGTTGGGTATTCTAAAAGGCATTAAGGTGGACAAGTCCCCAGGTCCGGATGGGATCTATCCCAGGTTACTGTGGGAAGCGAGAGAGGAAATAGTTGGGGCCTTAACAGATATCTTTGCAACATCCTTAAACACGGGTGAGGTCCCGGAGGACTGGAGAATTGCTAATGTTGTCCCCTTGTTTAAGAAGGGTAGCAGGGAAAATCCAGGTAATTATAGACCGGTGAGCCTGACGTCAGTGGTAGGGAAGCTGCTGGAAAAGATACTGAGGGATAGGATCTATTCCCATTTGGAAGAAAATGGGCTTATCAGTGATAGGCAACATGGTTTTGTGCAGGGAAGGTCATGTCTTACCAACTTAATAGAATTGAGGAAGTGACAAAGTTGATTGATGAGGGAAGGGCTGTAGATGTCATATACATGGACTTCAGTAAGGCGTTTGATAAGTTTCCCCATGGTAGGCTGATGGAGAAAGTGAAGGCGCATGGGGTCCAAGGTGTACTAGCTAGATGGATAAAGAACTGGCTCGGTCATAGAAGACAAAGGGTATCAGTGGATGGGTGTTTTTCTGAATGGAGGGGTGTGACGAATGGTGTTCCACAGGGATCCGTGCTGGGACCACTGTTGTTTGTGATATACATAAATGATTTGGAGGAAAGTATAGGTGGTCTGATTAGCAAGTTTGCAGATGACACTAAGATTGGTGGAGTAGCAGATCGTGAAGGGGACTGTCAGAGAATACAGCAGAATATAGATAGATTGGAGAGTTGGGCAGAGAAATGGCAGATGGAGTTCAATCAGGGCAAATGCGAGGTGATGCATTTTGGAAGATCCAATTCAAGAGTGAACTATACAGTAAATGGAAAAGTCCTGGGGAAAATTGATATACAGAGAGATTTGGGTGTTCAGGTCCATTGTTCCCTGAAGGTGGCAACGCAGGTCAATAGAGTGGTCAAGAAGGCATACGGCATGCTTTCCTTCATCGGACGGGGTATTGAGTACAAGAGTTGGCAGGTCATGTTACAGTTGTATAGGACTTTGGTTCGGCCACATTTGGAATACTGCGTGCAGTTCTGGTCGCCACATTACCAAAAGGATGTGGATGCTTTGGAGAGGGTGCAGAGGAGGTTCACCAGGATGTTGCCTGGTATGGAGGGCACTAGCTATGAAGAGAGGTTGAGTAGATTAGGATTATTTTCATTAGAAAGATGGAGGTTGAGGGGGGACCTGATTGAAGTGTACAAAATCATGAGGGGTATAGACAGGGTGGATAGCAAGAAGCTTTTTCCCCCAGAGTGGGGGGATTCAATTACAAGGGGACACGAGTTCAAAGTGAAAGGGGAAAAGTTTAGGGGGGATATGCGTGGAACGTTCTTGACGCAGAAGGTGGTGGGTGCCTGGAACGCGTTGCCAGCGGAGGTGGTAGACGCGGGCACGATAGCGTCTTTTAAGATGTATCTAGACAGATACATGAATGGGCAGGAAGTAAAGAGATACAGACCCTTAGAAAATAGACGACAGGTTTAGATAGAGGATTTGGATCGGCGTAGGCTTGGAGGGCCGAAGGGCCTGTTCCTGTGCTGTAATTTTCTTTGTTCTTTCTTGGTTCTTTATTACCACAGGGAGTGGTTGAGATGAATGGTGTAGATACATTTAAGGGGAAGCTGGATAAACACATGAGGGAGAAAGGAATGGAAGGATATGAAGATAGGGTGAGATGAAGAGGGCTGGGAGGAGGCTTGTGTGGAGTATAAACTCCAGCTTGGACTAGTGGGGCGTAATAGCCTGTTTCTATGTTGTAAATACCATGTAATGCTTGGTAACTATGCAATGATTTGGATAGGCTCGAGTGATTGGTGTCCACATCAGATGATGCTAAAATCAGAGGCACAGAAAATAATTCCATGGGCCAAAGGACACTGTAAGGGTACACATGATAAGGTGGTGGAATGGGCAAAGAGTGGCAGATATCACAAAGTGTGAGGTGGTGACTTGAAAATGATTACACTTTGAGGTACTAGAAAATGAACAGAACAGATTCACTAAGAAGTTGCCTGGTATGAGGGAATACAGATAAAAAGCAAGACTTGAAAAATTGGGGCAGTTTTCATTACAACAGAGGAGATTGAGAGGCAGTTTGGAATTACGAAGGGATGGGACAGAGTATTGAGGAACAGTTTTCAGTAGTTGAGGAGTGAAGAAGAAAGCGACACAAATACAATAAAGAGAATTAGGACAGAGAGCAGGGAAGCTTTTGCTTTTCCAGAGGGTTGAGAGGCTGTGGAATGCTCGATGAGAGCAAGAGGTTAAAGCAGAGCCCACGTCGAGGTTTGAGAATAAGTTGGATAGATAGATTTTGGAAAAGGAAAATAAAGGGATATGGGAGCAGGACAGGCTCATGGGATTGAAATTACTTTGCATGGAACATCACAAACTGGTTGAGCTGAATGAAAAAAGACTTGCATTTATATAGCACCTTTCATGACCACCGGATGGGCGGCTAGATTTTTCGGCCACCACAGACACAATGGGCTGAATGGCCTCCTTCTGTGCTGTAATTTTTCTGTGGTTTTATGTCCCAAAAGGACTTTTCAGCCAATGAACTATTTTTTGAACTGTGAAGTTTTTGAACTTTTTGAATAGTCTGTTTCTATGCTGGAATTTCTACGCAATATGACTCCTTCTACTATGATTTATTGGCGCAGGCTTGGAGGGCCGAATGGCCTGTTCCTGTGCTGTACTGTTCTTTGTTCTTTGATACATCAATAGTCTTCAATCTATACATTCGTGGTCTTTCCCGGAGATGCAGTAACTCCAGAGAGGAAATGTCTGTTTGAGAGGAATCATTCACACATTGGGAAGGCACACTAAAGCATGTCACACTTCCACGGTCAACCTTGGGTTGCTAACAAAACCAGAGGCTATGAATGAAACACAAAGCTGAACAGGGTTACGAATATCAACACTGGGCTCGAGTCTGCAGACAGTCTGATCACTAAGTGAGCATCTCCATGTTAACACTGGATTGTATTAATGCCATAACATTGCCCTATTAACATCACGGTTCTTCAGTGTAATGTAAGGTGAAGCCCCTTAACAAATGGAGGCACTTGGAAATTTCAGCCTTGCCTTGTTCTCATCAGAAATGAATCCAGGTGCAGTGAAGGTGCGTCATTCTTCAGACAGAAATTCGGGAAAAGGCCAAGGCCCATGGAGCAGATACCAACAAGGGAAAGAGAGTCAAAGAGCAGACCAGATAAATCAGGCAACCCTAGCTCAGTGACAGCAATATTCTCCACCAATATTCCCTCCATTTCTTTTTTTGAGCACATGGGCAATTTCCTTAACTGTGCAGCCCCTTGAAATTTTTTGTGCAGCTGCACATGCACATAGTTCAAAGGAGGTCGACTTGTGTGCAGCCTGCATGAGGGGGGCGCTGGAAAGTAAAAGTTATGCTTCAGTTGTATAGAATCTTGGTCAGACCCAGTGTGGAGTAACTGTTCAGGAGGGGGTGCAAAAAAGATTCACCAGACTGACAGCAGGCCTTCAAGTGGTTAAATTATGAGGAAGGTTTATATAAAGTTAGTTTATATTCTGAAGTTTAGGAAGTCAAGAGGCAATCTCATCAAGTGTTTAAAATGTTCATAGGATTTGCCAATTTCTATCTACCCTATCTATCTTCTCTGATGGGGGAAGTCTAGGACAAGGGGGCATTAATGTTAAAATTAAAACAAGCCCTCAAATGAGAAGTTTTAATAACATTTCAGAGGGGGAACAGCATTTACCATGTGCTCTTTTGAATACCCATACACCAGAACAGCAATGGGTTCAAATGCTCAATGTACAGCACTGTCACATTACATTAGACTGTACAGCGTTAACAGAGTTTCAGCAGTTTCACTCTGCACACTGACCAAGACCCAGTACAGCTCATCCATAATGGAAGTATAGCACACTACCTGAACGTGCATCTCGTCTCCCGCTCTCACTTTCTGTTGCTGGCTTGGGTTTGAAGCAGTCATCTCTGCCATTCGCTTTTCCATCTGCTCCAGTCGCTCCAGGATCGACATCCTGAACTGATTGTCTGAAGAACAGGAATGTAAGAGACAGTCAGACTCAGTGCAGTTGGATCCGCCTCTTCCTCCCCTCTCACTCTCCCCGTCCCCGTCTCCCACAGGTGCCAGTCATCTTCCAGTACCTCACCCAAGTGTCATCTGCTCATATGAGCTGAAACAGTAAGCTATTCGACCATGGAGGGAGTTGAGGGAGAGTGACAGGGGCACTAATGTATCACTGGGGTACAGGTCTGTCACTGTATAACACTGGGGTACAGTACTGGTGGGTGCAGGTCTCTCACTGTATAACACTGGGGTACAGTACTGGTGGGGACGGGTCTGTCACTGTATAACACTGGGGTACAGTACTGGTGGGGACGGGTCTGTCACTGTATAACACTGGGGTACAGTACTGGTGGGGATAAGTCACTGGGGACAAGAGCAATCTGAGTCAATGACACAAGAAATATATCACTCACTCATTCAGTGCAATATTATCTACTAGTACTGGTTCCATTAAACCCAATGCTTGATTCTACCTAAAGTGGGGATGATAGACATTCTCCAGCACGACATGAGTGTTACATTAGCGACACCATGGTACCAACAGTCAGTGTAAAAAGGACATTGTTTCTGTGTTGTATTTGACTTAAACTATGGTAAAAGATAACATTGATGTTGCCCTGCCCAGCCGTGGCAGTCCGCACACTGCCCTGCCCAGCCGTTACAATGGAAGTTCTCAAAGTATTCTAAAAAGGATACGGTTTCAGTTATAATGCAACACCCAGTCTAATTCCGTGATTGGACTTATTTTCATTGCTGTATGATTACAGCAGGTGAATTATACACGGTCTTTTGTTTTTTGCTTTGATCTTGAACACATTCCCATGGGACCGCACTGTACCCTGAGTGTCAGCTGTGGCTCAGTTGATAGCACTCACCTCTGAGTCACAAAGTTCCAGGTGCAAGTCCCATTCGGGCCTGAGCACAAAAAACAAAGTGCAGTACTGAAAGATTGCTGCACGGTCGGAAGTGCTGTGTTACAGACGAGACATTAAACCAAGGCTCCATCTGCTTGCTCGGCTGAATGGAAAAGATCCCATGGCACTACGCTGAAGAACAGCGGGGGAGATCTCCCTGGTGTCCTGGCCAGTATTTAGCCCTCAATCAACATCACAAAAACAGATTAATAAAAGCAAAATACTGTGGATGCTGGAAATCTGAAACAAAATACAGAAAGTGCTGGAAATATTCAGCAGGTCTGGCAGCATTTGTGGACAGAGAAGCAGAGTTAACATTTCAGGTCGGTGACCTTTCATCAGATCATCAAAACAGATTATCTGAGCATTACCACATTGCTATTTGTGGGATCCTGCTGTGCGCTGCTGGCTGTGTTTCCTACAAGTACCACAGTGACTACAGTTCAAAAAGTATTTTATTGGCTGTAAAATGCTTTGAGACATCCGGTGGTCGTGAAATATAAATGCAAGTCTTTCTCTCTTTTTCAATAATGACCATGAAAATGCATTTTGACTCCAGAACAGTGCGGAAGGATTCTTGGAAGCAATGAATTAGCACGTTTGCCCTGAGAGCCCAATTGCCCAGTACTTCCAGAGTATACAACACAAGGGTTATCCTGACTGCCTATCTATTACTATACATAGTTCATGCTAGAGCCTGAAATGAGGTGTTACGGACAGGCGTTAATTGATGTAGGTGGCTCCCACTGTTCACCTCCCAACTGACTACAGATTGCGTTTTGTTAAAAATGGTGTTAGTCCCAGAGTGTTTTTAGGGTCAAATAAACAAACGACAGATTTTCTCATAGGTTAACAAAAAGATAACTATTTTTAACCAATTACTGAAATGGCCGCAACCTCACCCACAAACACATTCATGCACACACGCACACACGATAGAGAGAAAAGGGCAAGATGCAATTAAAGTCCAAATTACTGGACAACAGTCTGTTGCTTCAAGAACCTTCACAGTTTCTTTTGGGAGGAGATTTTATAATGGTGCTGCAGGTCTGAATGCTCCTAGTCTTGGAGTTGCTGCAGTGTTGTAGTCTTCTGTGGTTAAATCTCAGCCCAAAGTAGGTGGTGTGAATATGGTTTGCTTTCACAGATGGAGAATCTCAAAGTCACCTTGCAATTTCTCTGCTGCAGTCATTGTTCAAGTTGTTATTCAGCAGGGTTCCTCTGCTCAGCTGGACCGATCTCTCAGCCTCTGGCTAGAACTGACTTTCTGTGGTCTTTGGTTTATCTCCCCCCTTTCTCCAGAGAGCCACCTTTTAAGGTAAAAACTCATCACATTTGAGTCTCTTGTCAAAAGACAAAAGGCTCTCTCCCCTGGTGTGGCCACACAATGCTCCAGGATATGGAAACCATTGCTATCTGTTGGCATCTGGATGGGGGACATTCTGTTACAATGGTGCTACTTCACACCTATTCATCTTGGTTTGGGCTGTGGAGTCAGTCTGTCTACAGAACCTTTTTGTTAGTCCCATTCCTGTAGATAGGAGTCATTAACATGAAATGGGCTTAATTCCATTTCAATGTGTTTTCCCCAAAGCTAGTGCAGATGCAGTTACTGAGTTTCGTCTTTGCAGACAGGCTTGTTTATTGACAGTTCAAGAGGTCACCTGACCTCTACTCCATTTTATCTGTGGTGCAAATGTGCCCATTTTCTTGTGGCTCAAATCAACAGTTGACTTTTATTTCATAATTCCTCCAGTTCGTTGTTTATTTAATCACGGCTCTTTCTGAGCATGACAGTGGTCATACGAACAGAACCTGTGATGTACATCACAGCCTCGATCAGTCGATATCAATTGCAGACAGCATTCTCTCTCAATGATTCTTATTTACGCCGTGTGTGTGTACACGTGTGTGGGGACTGGGCTTATCTGATCACTCGCAGGTCGAGAGTCACTCACGCACGTACAGGACCTGCTCTCTTAGCTGACCCATCTGCCATGTGTTGCATGCATTTCTCTTGCCCTGATCCTCAATCTGTATTACTGTCATTGATTTACCTTGCTCCCTTTTAGTGCAAGACTCTCTTTTACTTTGACATACAATCTATCGCATGCTGACACAGAACACCTCTTGTTTCTTTGAGGATGGCAGACTTGGTTTGTAGTCTAAATTGGTGAGTAGACAATCTGTAGTTAACAGGCAAATAATGAAACTGAGCTAGGAAATGATAGCTTCACTCAATGGGATGTTGTAAAATGTGGAGCTCGAAGCAACTTCCACTGTTCTACACGAACACAGTTGTCTTCTGTGATTAGTAATCAACTGCAATTTAAAACATGGATGTAACTTTTTGTATCTTCCTCCCACTCCTCCTATTCTAAGTTTTTATATTTAAAAAGCACATGTCTCTGTACAAATAGCTCACAGCTTCCTACTCACGTGGCCGACAGGTGCCCTGCTTTGTAGCTTTTCCCAATGCTGCTCCATTTCAGAGTGTCACAGTGGCCAGGCCGACTCCTGTACTAATTTCTTCGTGCACCCTGCATCTAGGAACCCCATCTAACCCTCAGTACTGCTGCTTTGGACAGCCCTGTGGGGAATCCTTTGTTCCCAGCTCATTATTCCAGTGCATACGATGCAACACCAGACTAGCAGTCCAAACCAAGCACTGTACCAACTGATGTAGGGCGTAGCAATGAGAGACTGACCACGCTAACCAAGCAGTGAGTTGCCAGTTAATTACTATAGCAACCATTCCTGAGCACCTGACAGGTGACTTCAGGTCATTTTCATTCATAATCCATCAGCCAGCGAGCAGTGAGTACTCAGGAGACAGAAACAGCTCCTTCAGGAAGCACAGTGCTTGCTCTGCATTACAGGCAATTAACGAGTATCAGACAGAACTTTTAAACCAAAGCGAACGAGACACAAGGGGGAAGACAACTTTGAAGGTGGAACCTCTAAACCACTGAATTTCATCAAGGCAACTAAACTTCAGCTCAGCTCCGCCTTGCAAACACGGCACACAAGTTAGCCAACT
Source organism: Heterodontus francisci (assembly GCF_036365525.1). Taxonomy (NCBI): domain Eukaryota; kingdom Metazoa; phylum Chordata; class Chondrichthyes; order Heterodontiformes; family Heterodontidae; genus Heterodontus; species Heterodontus francisci. The sequence goes on from NC_090418.1 coordinate 936,903, forward strand.
TACCTTCATTCTCCTGTTCCATCTCCTTCTCTGGGATGAGGCAGACACAAAGCTCACAACTACAGCAAGTTTGCCTCCTTCACTCCCACGTTTCGTCCCCCAGTTGCTCCGTATCCAAAGAGTAAATAATAGGGTCTTTTTTTTTATATAAAGTCAATGAAAAGTTATTGTGGACAGGACATCAGCCTCAGCTCACCTGGCCATCTTTTCAAAATTAACAAGGGAGAGAAACTGGAAATCAGCTTTTTTAAAATAAGGACGATAAAAGGTACAGTCGTGTCAGAATTGTCAAATGTTGTTGGAGCTTCTCAGATCATGGAGAAAGAGCAGCAGAGTGGGAGATAGACAGATAACTAGAGCAGCAGGGACTTGCTGTCCCGCTAAATGTCACATGTGTAGACAGGGTCAAGTCGATGTGGCTGCCTGATCCACCTTGTAAGCTTCACCGGGAATACTGGACAGCAGGCAGTTCTTTTATCTCCATTCGAAGTTATTTTCCAGAGAGGGAAGGGGGAAAAAAAATACTCTGTCTCTTATCCACCGCAGAATGCTGCACTTACTCCTGCATTATGACAAATCAAAGAGGGCCCTCCCCTCCTCCCTGTACCAAAATAGCCACAAGTGGAGCTGGACTGCAGGCTGCAGTAGTGTGAACCAGCCTGTTCACCAGTCTGTCTGCCCACCCATCCCCCACACCTTCTCCAAGCTAGTTTTTAAGTCAATTGCTTAATGATCTCACTGCCACAGCAAAGCTGCTGCTGATGGACAGAAGCAGTCCATCAATAGATTCTGTTAAAACTTTGTGAAGGGGCGGGTGGGGTCTAAGAGCTGAGAGACAGCAAGTCCTCTGCAATTGCAGAGAAAGGCTGTAAGTGATCCGTCTTCCCTGTACTAGTACGCACTCCAGCTGTTCTGAGCACTAGCGCTGTGTATTTCACATGCAGCTGTGTGCTTCCTTTAACTACGAGAGTAGGCAGCAAGTCTAAAATTACACTTTCAATTCGATAACAGAATAACGTGTTTTGCAAAAACCTACAAACACACAACTGCCTCACTGTAACGCCAGTTATTAACAAACTCACCAAAATCCCCTAGGCTGGAAACACACTTCTCTATAGAAAGAAATACTTGCATTTTTTATTGCACCTTTCACCACCTCAAGACATCACAAAGCACTCGTGAAATGTAGTCATTGTTGTAATTTCGGAAACGTGGCAGCCAATTTGTACACAGCAAGCTCCCAAAAACAGCAATGTGATAATGACCAGATAATCTGTTTTAGTGAGGGATAAATATTGGCCCCAGGACACCAGGGAGAACTCCCCTGCTCTTCCAAATAGTGGCTGTGGGATCTTTTACATCCACCTGACAGGGCAGATGGGGCCTCAGTTTAATGACCCATCCATAAGTCTATGTGGCTCTGAGAAGCTGCCACTTGATTCACTTCTTTCTGGTGACTTAGAGAATAGCACCAGGTGGAGCAGAATGGGCAGAGTTGCTCTGGGAGACCAGTGTAGCCGCTAACTCCCCAACTCAGCACAGAGGTACAGGAGCATCTGCGAATTCACACTGAAATAAAGATTAGCGGACAAGTAAACTTTAGAACTAAATACTCCTAACACTGTAAAAATAATCCACAGCACTCACTGAAGGGATGTTCGATGTCCTTTACTTACAATTTCAAAACTAAACAGTGAGTGAAAACTTCAGTCATGTTCTTTCAGTTGTTCATTTCCAATCGACAAAGTATCTGTCAACAACAAAGTAATTTCTGCCAAGACTGACCCCTACCATTGCATACACACAGCAACCTGCTGGTCCACACAGCTCCAGTACCACATCCACTGCTACAGCACTCATACCAGACCCCTACCATTATACACGTTATTCCCATTCTCCTCCCACTCTAATTCAGATAAAGTAACACTGGAGTGCACCATGTGCTCCACAAGATGCCGATTGCAGAAACAACACAGGACACAATGGAAAGGGAGCGGGTGCTCGCAGAGAAACCTCCTGGTCCACAGGCTCAGTTCCACAGCCACTACTACAGCACGTCACTTTTAAAGCACTGACGGCTGTCAGTTATGAATAGTCAACATAAGCATGGCCCCAGTGCATGCACTCTGTTGCTGCGCTGTCGCAATGGCTCGATTGGAAATGACTGTCCTGGTGCCATGATCATTGCTTGCATCCTCAGGCTGTGCAGAGTTTGCTGACCTCAGCTGGGATGGCAGTAGGAGTCCTACAACTGGCCTCAGAGCCCACGGGGAGTGAGGCGGCTCTTTGTCTGTGGCCTGCTCTCTGAAGCTGAAAGTTAACGTCACTTGGTTCAAAAACACAAGAAACTTTTATATGAAGTTTTCTGAAACTGTAATGTTGAAATAGAATTCAATTCAAAGATTTGGGACATGGATGGGGCGAGGACATGTCTGCAATTGAGTATGAGGGAATACATGAGCACTCACAACCGCTACCCACCACCACCCCATGGCTGTGTGCAAGAGAGAGAAAGCGACTGTAAATAAACAACACAGCAGAGGCAACTTGATGCTATTTAAAAGGTGCATATGATCTCGCAAACACTCCTTTTTCACACTAACAGCAGCAGGTCAAAGTCAACTTCTGACAATATTACAGGCAATGTTTATACAAGTATTCACAACTCCCATTGACTTCAGGTATAAACTAACCCCAAGCTAAAGCACAGTGTCACTGTTACCTGTTTTGATTCACTATGTTCCACTATCTCAGTGGGCTTGCCCGGGCCCACTGCACTGTCACTTTACTCAGTCCCCTTGTACCTGTTCGAACAGCTTACAGCCATCCCACCTTGTTCGATCAAACCCACTGTCCCCCACCTCATGCCAGGCCCTGATTCTCCCCCTCCTTTACCCCTGGGGGAATGATTGCCACTGGCTCAAGCAGCTCTGTTCAACAGATTTCCTCACAATTAACAGCAAGTGATGATGTGTACAGCGACTTCAAGACGGGGTGAAAAATTCAACTGTGCTCACTTCACAGCTACACAGAATCTGCTTTGGTTCACTTCAGCCCACCCAACTAAGATCCAATTACAGCAAAAACAAAATCCCTCTCCTAGTCCCCATGTCTAAACACGACTTAAACACATTAAATAAAACTTGTCAAGGGCAGACTGTCTGTCCCAGATACTTGGGAAGAGACTGTCTGGCTGTCCTAATTAGGCCACGCAGTCTACTCCACTTAGAGAAATTCCTGATCGGAGTTACTATTGATAAGCAAATAAATTACAAAATGGAGCAATGATCATCCTTTACAGGATTGGACAGCTGTGGAGAAAAGGAGCCATTAAATGTGGAGAATGATGTGCTTCAATATATCTGGAACATTTAGGTATGAGTCTTACAGCAGGAATTTCAGCCAGTGCCTCTGATGTCACGTATATTAAGACTGAATCTGGAGACTGTATCAACACTGCTGGCTCTCAGCTATTCTCATTACCACTCTCTGTGTGCCTCCATCTCTCTCTAATCATATCTGAGTTAATGGATTACATCGAGCTACAGTGTTGTACAGAACCTTCCACTAATCAGGTCCATCACACTGCAGCCGATAGGGGTAGACTATGAATCCCGTGCTGGGGCCCCAGATCACCAAACTGCTCAAGCCTGGATAATGAGCTTCGAGTGTTGTTACAGCTGCACCATTCAGGCGCCTAGAGTGTATTCCATCACACTCCTGACTTCAACTTGGTCGACAGTGGAAAGCCTTTGTGGTGATCAGGTGGTGAGTCACTCATTGTGAAATGCCCAAATTCCAATCTGCTCCTGTAGCCACAGTCCAGTTAAGCTTCGGGTTGGTGATGGTACTGCCCAAAATGTTGATGGTGACAAACACAGCGATGGTGATGCCATTGACAATCGGGGGCAGGTGGCCAGGATGTCTCTTACCCCCGATGGTCATTACCTGGCATTTACATGGTGTAAATGTTACCAGCCACTTGTCAGCCCAGGGCTGGATCTTTTCCAGGTCCTGCTACATACAGGTTGGCAGAGGCTGCTTCATTATCAGAGGAATGGTGAATCAGAGCTGAACACTGTGAAATCATTAGCAAGCACTTCCACACCTTGTCTATTGACGGGGTGGTCACTGACAAAGCAGCTGAAGACAGTGGGAACAAGGACACGGAGGGATCTCCTCCTGACAGTATCTCTGGAGCATACTCATAGTTGTGATGCCCCAATGGTTGAATGGCCTGCGGGCACTTGCCACAGTGACCATGGAACTGGATTGCAGCAAGTGCCACCAACTTCAGGGAGGTTCAATTGGAAAGAGGAGAGAAACAGCATTAAGTGCACGCTGAAACTCACTCATCGAGTCAGCCGCTGCAGAAAGTTCCCACAATACAAAGAAAGATGATTTTGCAGGATTGTGGCTGGGAGCCAGCATGACAGAAACATAACCTGAAACAGATCCTGACACTGTGAAGACTGACAGGTGAAGAACAGTCGGCACGCGAGATGGAGCCTGGTAGCGTGGGGAAACTTCCGGCAACAAAAGTTACCGCCTCCAGGGAAGGAGCTGAAAAAGTGTGGCAGAAAAGAGAGAGAGAGAAAGAAAACAGCAGCAAGTCTGACAGTAAAAATCCATGTTTACTGCACAGAACATTCCGGGGCTGCTCAATGATGTGGATTTGATGTACAGACCCTTGCAGTTCTCGGTCAGACAATAGAGCCTGAATTGGAACCCAAGCCGATACAGAATAATCCAAATTAGTATCTGTGCCAACCTGGTTTTAAGGAGCATCTTAAAAAGAGGAAACGTAGAGGTGGAGAGGTCAGCCCTCGAGGTGCAGCAAGCTGATTGAGAATTCCAGATTGCAGGGCTGAAGGGAACAGGATGCGGTGTCTCAAAGCAAGAATCACAGGATCAGATGCAGAGCTCCACTGCTGGGCGCGAAGCAGCATGTGCCCACCTGCTAACACTGCCCGTCCCCTCGCTCACACACACACTGTGCAGAATACAGACTATATACAGAACACAGCCCTTCTCCTCACACACACACACTGTCCAGAATACAGACTATATACAGGGCGGCACAGTGGCGCAGTGGTTAGCACTGCAGCCTCACAGCTCCAGCGACCCGGGTTCAATTCTGGGTACCGCCTGTGCTGGAGTTTGCAAGTTCTCCATGTGTCTGCGTGGGTTTTCTCCGGGTGCTCCGGTTTCCTCCCACAAGCCAAAAGGCTTGCAGGTTGGTAGGTAAATTGGCCATTATAAATTGCCACTAGTATAGGTAGGTGGTAGGGAAATATAGGCAGAGGTGGGGATGTTTGGTAGGAATATGGGATTAGTGTAGGATTAGTATAAATGGGTGGTTGATGGTCGGCACAGACTCGGTGGGCTGAAGGGCCTGTTTCAGTGCTGTATCTCTAAACTATACAGAACACTGCCCGTCCCCTCGCTCACACACACACTGCAGAATACAGACTATATACAGAACACAGCCCTTCTCCTCACTCACACACACACTGTGCAGAATACAGACTAGATACAGAACACTGCCCGTCCCCTCGCTCACACACACACTGTGCAGAATACAGACTATATACAGAACACTGCCCGTCCCCTCGCTCACACACACACACTGTGCAGAATACAGACTATATACAGAACACTGCTCTTCTCCTCGCTAACACACACACTGTGCAGAATACAGACTATATACAGAACACAGCCCGTCCACTCGCTCACACACACTGTGCAGAATACAGACTATATACAGAACATTGCCCGTCCCCTCGCTCACACACGCACTGTGCAGAATACAGACTATATACAGAACACAGCCCTTCTCCTCGCTCACACACACACTGTGCAGAATACAGACTATATACAGAACACTGCCCGTCCCCTCGCTCACACACACACTGTGCAGAATACAGACTATATACAGAACACAGCCCTTCTCCTCGCTCACACACACACACACTATATACAGAACACAGCCTGTCCCCTCGCTCACACACTGTGCAGAATACAGACTATATACAGAACACTGCTCTTCCCCTCGTTCACACACACACAGTGCAGAATACAGACTGTATACAGAACACTGCTCTTCCCCTCGCTCACACACACACACACTGTGCAGAATACAGACTATATACAGAACACAGCCCGTCCCCTCGCTCACACACACACTGTGCAGAATACAGACTATATACAAAACACTGCCCGTCCCCTCGTTCACACACACACACTGTGCAGAATACAGACTAGATACAGAACACTGCCCGTCCCCTCGCTCACACACACAGTGCAGAATACAGACTATATGAAGAACACTGCCCGTCCCCTCGCTCACACACACACTGTGCAGAATACAGACTAGATACAGAACACTGCCCGTCCCCTCGCTCACACACGCACTGTGCAGAATACAGACTATATACAGAACACTGCCCTTCCCCTCGCTCTCACACACACTGTGCAGAATACAGACTAGATACAGAACACTGCCCGTCCCCTCGCTCACACACACACTGTGCAGAATACAGACTATATACAGAACACTGCCCGTCCCCTCGCTCACACACGCACTGTGCAGAATACAGACTATATACAGAACACTGCCCTTCCCCTCGCTCACACACACACTGTGCAGAATACAGACTATATACAGAACACTGCCCGTCCCCTCACTCACACACGCACTGTGCAGAATACAGACTATATACAGAACACTGCCCTTCCCCTCGCTCACACACACACTGTGCAGAATACAGACTAGATACAGAACACAGCCCGTCCCCTCGCTCACACACTGTGCAGAATACAGACTATATACAGAACACTGCCCGTCCCCTCGCTCACACACGCACTGTGCAGAATACAGACTATATACAGAACACTGCCCGTCCCCTCGCTCACACACACACTGTGCAGAATACAGACTATATACAGAACACTGCTCTTCCCCTCGCTCACACACTGTGCAGAATACAGACTATATGAAGAACACTGCCCGTCCCCTCGCTCACACACGCACTGTGCAGAATACAGACTATTTCCAGAACACTGCCCTTCCCCTTGCTCACACACTGTGCAGAATACAGACTATATACAGAACACTGCCCGTCCCCTCGCTCACACACTGTGCAGAATACAGACTATATGAAGAACACTGCCCGTCCCCTCGCTCACACACGCACTGTGCAGAATACAGACTATTTCCAGAACACTGCCCTTCCCCTTGCTCACACACTGTGCAGAATACAGACTATATACAGAACACTGCCCGTCCCCTCGCTCACACACACACTGTGCAGAATACAGACTATATACAGAACACAGCCCGTCCCCTCGCTCACACACACACTGTGCAGAATACAGACTATATACAGAACACTGCTCTTCTCCTCGCTCACACACACACTGTGCAGAATACAGACTATATACAGAACACTGCCCGTCCCCTCGCTCACACACACTGTGCAGAATACAGACTATATACAGAACACTGCCCGTCCCCTCGCTCACACGCACTGTGCAGAATACAGACTATATACAGAACACTGCCCGTCCCCTCGCTCACACACACTGTGCAGAATACAGACTATATACAGAACACAGCCCGTCCCCTCGCTCACACACACTGTGCAGAATACAGACTATATACAGAACATTGCCCGTCCCCTCACTCACACACACACTGTGCAGAATACAGACTATATACAGAACACAGCCCTTCTCCTCGCTCACACACACACTGTGCAGAATACAGACTATATACAGAACACTGCTCTTCCCCTCGTTCACACACACACTGTGCAGAATACAGACTAGAAACAGAACACTGCTCTTCCCCTCGTTCACACACACACTGTGCAGAATACAGACAATATACAGAACACTGCTCTTCCCCTCGTTCACACACACACTGTGCAGAATACAGACTAGAAACAGAACACTGCCCGTCCCCTCGCTCACACACACACTGTGCAGAATACAGACTGTATACAGAACACTGCTCTTCCCCTCGCTCACACACACACACACTGTGCAGAATACAGACTATATACAGAACACAGCCCGTCCCCTCGCTCACACACACACTGTGCAGAATACAGACTATATACAAAACACTGCCCGTCCCCTCGTTCACACACACACACTGTGCAGAATACAGACTATATACAGAACACTGCTCTTCCCCTCGCTCACACACACTGTGCAGAATACAGACTAGATACAGAACACTGCCCGTCCCCTCGCTCACACACACAGTGCAGAATACAGACTATATGAAGAACACTGCCCGTCCCCTCGCTCACACACACACTGTGCAGAATACAGACTAGATACAGAACACTGCCCGTCCCCTCGCTCACACACGCACTGTGCAGAATACAGACTATATACAGAACACTGCCCTTCCCCTTGCTCACACACTGTGCAGAATACAGACTATATACAGAACACTGCCCGTCCCCTCGCTCACACACACACTGTGCAGAATACAGACTAGATACAGAACACTGCCCTTCCCCTCGCTCACACACTGTGCAGAATACAGACTATATACAGAACACAGCCCGTCCCCTCGCTCACACACACACTGTGCAGAATACAGACTAGATACAGAACACTACCCGTCCCCTCGCTCACACACACACACTGTGCAGAATACAGACTATATACAAAACACTGCCCGTCCCCTCGCTCACACACACACTGTGCAGAATACAGACTATATACAGAACACTGCCCGTCCCCTCGCTCACACACACACTGTGCAGAATACAGACTAGATACAGAACACAGCCCGTCCCCTCGCTCACACACACACTGTGCAGAATACAGACTAGATACAGAACACTGCCCGTCCCCTCGCTCACACACACACTGTGCAGAGTACAGACTATATACAGAACACTGCCCGTCCCCTCGCTCACACACACACTGTGCAGAATACAGACTATATACAGAACACTGCTCTTCCCCTCGCTCACACACTGTGCAGAATACAGACTATTTCCAGAACACTGCCCTTCCCCTTGCTCACACACTGTGCAGAATACAGACTATATACAGAACACAGCCCGTCCCCTCGCTCACACTGTGCAGAATACAGACTAGATACAGAACACTGCCCGTCCCCTCGCTCACACACACAGTGCAGAATACAGACTATATGAAGAACACTGCCCGTCCCCTCGCTCACACACACACTGTGCAGAATACAGACTAGATACAGAACACTGCCCGTCCCCTCGCTCACACACGCACTGTGCAGAATACAGACTATATACAGAACACTGCCCTTCCCCTTGCTCACACACTGTGCAGAATACAGACTATATACAGAACACTGCCCGTCCCCTCGCTCACACACACACTGTGCAGAATACAGACTATATACAGAACACAGCCCGTCCCCTCGCTCACACACGCACTGTGCAGAATACAGACTATTTCCAGAACACTGCCCGTCCCCTCGCTCACACACACACTGTGCAGAATACAGACTATATACAGAACACTGCCCGTCCCCTCGCTCACACACACACTGTGCAGAATACAGACTAGATACAGAACACAGCCCGTCCCCTCGCTCACACACACACTGTGCAGAATACAGACTAGATACAGAACACTGCCCGTCCCCTCGCTCACACACACACTGTGCAGAGTACAGACTATATACAGAACACTGCCCGTCCCCTCGCTCACACACACACTGTGCAGAATACAGACTATATACAGAACACTGCCCTTCCCCTCACTCACACACACACTGTGCAGAATACAGACTATATACAGAACACAGCCCGTCCACTCGCTCACACACGCACTGTGCAGAATACAGACTATTTACAGAACACTGCCCTTCCCCTTGCTCACACACTGTGCAGAATACAGACTATATACAGAACACAGCCCGTCCCCTCGCTCACACTGTGCAGAATACAGACTATATACAGAACACAGCCCGTCCCCTCGCTCACACACACTGTGCAGAATACAGACTATATACAGAACACTGCTCTTCCCCTCGCTCACACACACTGTGCAGAATACAGACTAGATACAGAACACTGCCCGTCCCCTCGCTCACACACACAGTGCAGAATACAGACTATATGAAGAACACTGCCCGTCCCCTCGCTCACACACACACTGTGCAGAATACAGACTATATACAGAACACTGCCCTTCCCCTTGCTCACACACTGTGCAGAATACAGACTATATACAGAACACTGCCCGTCCCCTCGCTCACACACACACTGTGCAGAATACAGACTATATACAGAACACAGCCCGTCCCCTCGCTCACACACGCACTGTGCAGAATACAGACTATTTCCAGAACACTGCCCTTCCCCTCGCTCACACACTGTGCAGAATACAGACTATATACAGAACACAGCCCGTCCCCTCGCTCACACACACACTGTGCAGAATACAGACTAGATACAGAACACTGCCCTTCCCCTCGCTCACACACTGTGCAGAATACAGACTATATACAGAACACAGCCCGTCCCCTCGCTCACACACACACTGTGCAGAATACAGACTAGATACAGAACACTACCCGTCCCCTCGCTCACACACACACACTGTGCAGAATACAGACTATATACAAAACACTGCCCGTCCCCTCGCTCACACACACACACTGTGCAGAATACAGACTATATACAGAACACTGCCCGTCCCCTCGCTCACACACACACTGTGCAGAATACAGACTATTTCCAGAACACTGCCCTTCCCCTTGCTCACACACTGTGCAGAATACAGACTATATACAGAACACTGCCCGTCCCCTCGCTCACACACACACTGTGCAGAATACAGACTATATACAGAACACAGCCCGTCCCCTCGCTCACACACACACTGTGCAGAATACAGACTATATACAGAACACAGCCCGTCCCCTCGCTCACACACACACTGTGCAGAATACAGACTATATACAGAACACTGCTCTTCCCCTCGCTCACACACTGTGCAGAATACAGACTATATGAAGAACACTGCCCGTCCCCTCGCTCACACACTGTGCAGAATACAGACTATATACAGAACACTGCCCGTCCCCTCGCTCACACACGCACTGTGCAGAATACAGACTATTTCCAGAACACTGCCCTTCCCCTTGCTCACACTGTGCAGAATACAGACTATATACAGAACACTGCCCGTCCCCTCGCTCACACACACACTGTGCAGAATACAGACTATTTCCAGAACACTGCCCTTCCCCTCGCTCACACACTGTGCAGAATACAGACTATATACAGAACACTGCCCATCCCCTCGCTCACACACGCACTGTGCAGAATACAGACTATATACAGAACACTGCCCGTCCCCTCGCTCACACACTGTGCAGAATACAGACTATATGAAGAACACTGCCCGTCCCCTCGCTCACACACGCACTGTGCAAAATACAGACTATATACAGAACACTGCCCGTCCCCTCGCTCACACACGCACTGTGCAGAATACAGACTATATACAGAACACTGCCCGTCCCCTCGCTCTCACACACACTGTGCAGAATACAGACTATATACAGAACACTGCCCGTTCCCTCGCTCTCACACACACTGTGCAGAATACAGACTATATACAGAACACTGCCCGTTCCCTCGCTCTCACACACACTGTGCAGAATACAGACTATATACAGAACACAGCCCGTCCCCTCGCTCACACACGCACTGTGCAGAATACAGACTATATACAGAACACAGCCCGTCCCCTCGCTCACACACGCACTGTGCAGAATACAGACTATATACAGAACACAGCCCGTCCCCTCGCTCACACACGCACTGTGCAGAATACAGACTATGCAGTCATATTCATCTGGCCTCTGACACAGGAAATATCTGAGGAATGTATGATGGCATTGAGAGCTTTTGGGCCAACGATCAAGAAGATTGACCCCCTCAAATCTAAATCAGGGGACACAATCACTGACCAACGCAAGCAAATGGACCGCTGGGTGGAACACTACCTAGAACTGTACTCCAGGGAGAATGTTGTCACCGAGACCGCCCTCAATGCAGCCCAGTCTCTGCCAGTCATGGATGAGCTGGACATACAGCCAACAAAATCGGAACTCAGCGATGCTATTGATTCTCTAGCCAGCGGAAAAGCCCCTGGGAAGGACCGCATTACCCCTGAAATAATCAAGAGTGCCAAGCCTGCTATACTCTCAGCACTACATGAACTGCTTTGCCTGTGCTGGGACAAGGGAGCAGTACCACAGGACATGCGCGATGCCAATATCATCACCCTCTATAAGAACAAGGGTGACCGCGGTGACTGCAACAACTACCGTGGAATCTCCCTGCTCAGCATAGTGGGGAAATTCTTCGCTCGTGTCGCTTTAAACAGGCTCCAGAATACAGACTATATACAGAACACAGCCCATCCCCTCACTCTCACACGCACTGTGCAGAATACAGACTAGATACAGAACACTGCCCGTCCCATCGTTCACACACGCACAATGCAGAATACAAACTATATACAGAACACTGCCCTTCTCCTCACTCACACACACTGTGCAGAATACAGACTATATAAAGAACACTGCCCTTCCCCTCGCTCACACACGCACAATGCAGAATACAGACTATATGAAGAGACTATATACAGAACACTGCCATCCCCTGCGCGTGCACGCACACAGTGCAGAATACAGACTATATACAAAACACTGCCCTTCCCCTCACTCACACACACACAGTGCAGAATACAGACTATATACAAAACACTGCCCTTCCCCTCACTCACACACGCACACAGTGCAGAATACAGACTATATATAAAACACTGTACGTACACACACACACACACACACACACACACACACAGAAACATTTTTGCAAGTTTTACTGCTGGATCCCAGTGAGGGTAGGATAAGAGAGGCAGTTGGTTCAATAAAGAGTCAGACACATCTGTGGGCGACAAAAGGCATGTTGTAAAAACACGGAGTAAGGGTAACAGAGTGCCATACCTAATTGAAGCTGATAGTCACCTCAATCAGTAACAGTTTTCAACCCTGGAGGGTGCAACAGCACTGGCGTTAATATGTGATACAGACAAGGGGTTTCTGACTGTTGTCGTGAGGCATATTGGTAAGCTCAACTTTGCAAAAGAACATCCAAACAACTATCCTCAATCGTCCATTTGAAGGCAGTGGATGTCTGAATTGTCCTGACTGAGCCCTCAGTCCCAGCCTGGGTGAGGGTGTGTTAGTCACAGGCTGAAATGGGCCTCAGTACCACTGGTTGATGGAAGGGGGATCTCAGCCCACTCCCCCAGCTCCTGAATGGTAGCCAATGGGTCTGGTTGCAGCAAAAGAGAGGATAAGAGTTGGCTGTGATGCCTCCACAGTCAAATAGCACTCTGAGAATCACTGCTGATGCTCAGAGATGACAAACAACAGATTGGGTTCGAGATACTGAAGGGTAGCCAGAGCCAGTTCACGTGTGAGGGAAACATCGGCCCCAGAAATCCCAACACTTTCAGATGAGAGGCAAGAAAACAAACAAATCAAACGGTTTGGATTTTAAATTGGTTGCACAGGCCAGAATGAAGCACGTACTCGGAGAGACAGGCACATGGCAACAGCAGCAGACTAAACTCTGATAAAAGAGATGTCAACAGGAGCCTAAATAAAGAAACTGCCTGCCTGGTAATGAGCTCCCAGGCATGTTTATACCAAGTTCCATCAGCCCAGGATTAAACATTGCAAAACAATGCTTTGTTCTCACAAGGCAGCTATTCAATGGCAGACATTAGAATTCTATTCTAAGCTCTGTAACCTTTAAATAGAACATATAAGGGCCAGAGTGCCTCACCTGAATACAAACCAAACCATGGCCATCATCAAACATTCCCACGCACAGACCAGTCGATTTCCTGAATGTTAAATCCACTTTTAGTCACGTGATGCACTGGTTCTTTGCCTCTTTGTCAATCACCTCCCCCGACCCCACATTTTTCTTCAGGTCACATTTTACCTGTACTTTCCTGAACCAGTCACGGGCTACAGGTTCCACAGGTATAGACTGTACCTTACTGACCCCATACCCACAGAAACAGACTGTACCTTACTGAGCCCATACCCACAGGCACAGACTGTACCTTACTGAGCCCATACCCACAGGCACAGACTGGACCTTACTGAGCCCAGACCCACAGGTATAGACTGTACCTTACTGAGCCCATACCCACAGGCACAGACTGGACCTTACTGAGCCCATACCCACAGGCACAGACTGGACCTTACTGAGCCCATACCCACAGTTATAGACTGGACCTTACTGAGCCCATACCCACAGTTATAGACTGGACCTTACTGAGCCCATACCCACAGTTATAGACTGGACCTTACTGAGCCCATACCCACAGGTATAGACTGTACTTTACTGAGCCCATACCCACAGTTATAGACTGGACCTTACTGAGCCCATACCCACAGTTATAGACTGGACCTTACTGAGCCCATACCCACAGGCACAGACTGTACCTTACTGAGCCCATACCCACAGTTATAGACTGGACCTTACTGAGCCCATACCCACAGTTATAGACTGGACCTTACTGAGCCCATACCCACAGTTATAGACTGGACCTTACTGAGCCCATACCCACAGGTATAGACTGGACCTTACTGAGCCCATACCCACAGGTATAGACTGGACCTTACTGAGCCCATACCCACAGTTATAGACTGGACCTTACTGAGCCCATACCCACAGTTATAGACTGGACCTTACTGAGCCCATACCCACAGGTATAGACTGGACCTTACTGAGCCCATACCCACAGTTATAGACTGGACCTTACTGAGCCCATACCCACAGTTATAGACTGGACCTTACTGAGCCCATACCCACAGGTATAGACTGGACCTTACTGAGCCCATACCCACAGTTATAGACTGGACCTTACTGAGCCCATACCCACAGTTATAGACTGGACCTTACTGAGCCCATACCCACAGTTATAGACTGGACCTTACTGAGCCCATACCCACAGGTATAGACTGGACCTTACTGAGCCCATACCCACAGGGACAGACTGTACTTTACTGAGCCCATACCCACAGTTATAGACTGGACCTTACTGAGCCCATACCCACAGTTATAGACTGGACCTTACTGAGCCCATACCCACAGTTATAGACTGGACCTTACTGAGCCCATACCCACAGTTATAGACTGGACCTTACTGAGCCCATACCCACAGGTATAGACTGGACCTGACTGAGCCCATACCCACAGGTATAGACTGGACCTGACTGAGCCCATACCCACAGTTATAGACAGGACCTTACTGAGCCCATACCCACAGTTATAGACTGGACCTTACTGAGCCCATACCCACAGTTATAGACTGGACCTTACTGAGCCCATACCCACAGTTATAGACTGGACCTTACTGAGCCCATACCCACAGTTATAGACTGGACCTTACTGAGCCCATACCCACAGTTATAGACTGGACCTTACTGAGCCCATACCCACAGGTATAGACTGGACCTGACTGAGCCCATACCCACAGTTATAGACTGGACCTTACTGAGCCCATACCCACAGGTATAGACTGGACCTTACTGAGCCCATACCCACAGTTATAGACTGGACCTTACTGAGCCCATACCCACAGGTATAGACTGGACCTGACTGAGCCCATACCCACAGTTATAGACTGGACCTTACTGAGCCCATACCCACAGGTATAGACTGGACCTTACTGAGCCCATACCCACAGGCACAGACTGGACCTTACTGAGCCCATACCCACAGTTATAGACTGGACCTTACTGAGCCCATACCCACAGGTATAGACTGGACCTTACTGAGCCCATACCCACAGGTATAGACTGGACCTGACTGAGCCCATACCCACAGTTATAGACTGGACTTTACTGAGCCCATACCCACAGGCACAGACTGGACCTTACTGAGCCCATACCCACAGTTATAGACTGGACCTTACTGAGCCCATACCCACAGTTATAGACTGGACCTTACTGAGCCCATACCCACAGGTATAGACTGGACCTTACTGAGCCCATACCCACAGTTATAGACTGGACCTTACTGAGCCCATACCCACAGTTATAGACTGGACCTTACTGAGCCCATACCCACAGTTATAGACTGGACCTTACTGAGCCCATACCCACAGTTATAGACTGGACCTTACTGAGCCCATACCCACAGGTATAGACTGGACCTTACTGAGCCCATACCCACAGTTATAGACTGGACCTTACTGAGCCCATACCCACAGTTATAGACTGGACCTTACTGAGCCCATACCCACAGTTATAGACTGGACCTTACTGAGCCCATACCCACAGTTATAGACTGGACCTTACTGAGCCCATACCCACAGGCACAGACTGGACCTTACTGAGCCCATACCCACAGTTATAGACTGGACCTTACTGAGCCCATACCCACAGTTATAGACTGGACCTTACTGAGCCCATACCCACAGTTATAGACTGGACCTTACTGAGCCCATACCCACAGTTATAGACTGGACCTTACTGAGCCCATACCCACAGTTATAGACTGGACCTTACTGAGCCCATACCCACAGTTATAGACTGGACCTTACTGAGCCCATACCCACAGGTATAGACTGGACCTTACTGAGCCCATACCCACAGTTATAGACTGGACCTTACTGAGCCCATACCCACAGTTATAGACTGGACCTTACTGAGCCCATACCCACAGGCACAGACTGGACCTTACTGAGCCCATACCCACAGTTATAGACTGGACCTTACTGAGCCCATACCCACAGTTATAGACTGGACCTTACTGAGCCCATACCCACAGGTATAGACTGGACCTTACTGAGCCCATACCCACAGGTATAGACTGGACCTTACTGAGCCCATACCCACAGGCACAGACTGGACCTTACTGAGCCCATACCCACAGTTATAGACTGGACCTTACTGAGCCCATACCCACAGTTATAGACTGGACCTTACTGAGCCCATACCCACAGTTATAGACTGGACCTTACTGAGCCCATACCCACAGGCACAGACTGGACCTTACTGAGCCCATACCCACAGGCACAGACTGGACCTTACTGAGCCCATACCCACAGGTATAGACTGGACCTTACTGAGCCCATACCCACAGTTATAGACTGGACCTTACTGAGCCCATACCCACAGGTATAGACTGGACCTTACTGAGCCCATACCCACAGTTATAGACTGGACCTTACTGAGCCCATACCCACAGGCACAGACTGGACCTTACTGAGCCCATACCCACAGGCACAGACTGGACTTTACTGAGCCCATACCCACAGTTATAGACTGGACCTTACTGAGCCCATACCCACAGTTATAGACTGGACCTTACTGAGCCCATACCCACAGTTATAGACTGGACCTTACTGAGCCCATACCCACAGGTATAGACTGGACCTTACTGAGCCCATACCCACAGTTATAGACTGGACCTGACTGAGCCCATACCCACAGTTATAGACTGGACCTTACTGAGCCCATACCCACAGTTATAGACTGGACCTTACTGAGCCCATACCCACAGGTATAGACTGGACCTGACTGAGCCCATACCCACAGTTATAGACTGGACCTTACTGAGCCCATACCCACAGGTATAGACTGGACCTTACTGAGCCCATACCCACAGTTATAGACTGGACCTTACTGAGCCCATACCCACAGGCACAGACTGGACCTTACTGAGCCCATACCCACAGTTATAGACTGGACCTTACTGAGCCCATACCCACAGTTATAGACTGGACCTTACTGAGCCCATACCCACAGGCACAGACTGGACCTTACTGAGCCCATACCCACAGTTATAGACTGGACCTTACTGAGCCCATACCCACAGTTATAGACTGGACCTTACTGAGCCCATACCCACAGGCACAGACTGGACCTTACTGAGCCCATACCCACAGGTATAGACTGGACCTTACTGAGCCCATACCCACAGTTATAGACTGGACCTTACTGAGCCCATACCCACAGGCACAGACTGGACCTTACTGAGCCCATACCCACAGGTATAGACTGGACCTTACTGAGCCCATACCCACAGTTATAGACTGGACCTTACTGAGCCCATACCCACAGGCACAGACTGGACCTTACTGAGCCCATACCCACAGGTATAGACTGGACCTTACTGAGCCCATACCCACAGTTATAGACTGGACCTTACTGAGCCCATACCCACAGGTATAGACTGGACCTTACTGAGCCCATACCCACAGTTATAGACTGGACCTTACTGAGCCCATACCCACAGTTATAGACTGGACCTTACTGAGCCCATACCCACAGGTATAGACTGGACCTTACTGAGCCCATACCCACAGGTATAGACTGGACCTTACTGAGCCCATACCCACAGGTATAGACTGGACCTTACTGAGCCCATACCCACAGTTATAGACTGGACCTTACTGAGCCCATACCCACAGTTATAGACTGGACCTTACTGAGCCCATACCCACAGTTATAGACTGGACCTTACTGAGCCCATACCCACAGGTATAGACTGGACCTTACTGAGCCCATACCCACAGGTATAGACTGGACCTTACTGAGCCCATACCCACAGTTATAGACTGGACCTTACTGAGCCCATACCCACAGTTATAGACTGGACCTTACTGAGCCCATACCCACAGTTATAGACTGGACCTTACTGAGCCCATACCCACAGGTATAGACTGGACCTTACTGAGCCCATACCCACAGGTATAGACTGGACCTTACTGAGCCCATACCCACAGGTATAGACTGGACCTTACTGAGCCCATACCCACAGTTATAGACTGGACCTTACTGAGCCCATACCCACAGGCACAGACTGGACCTTACTGAGCCCATACCCACAGTTACAGACTGGACCTTACTGAGCCCATACCCACAGGCACAGACTGGACCTTACTGAGCCCATACCCACAGTTACAGACTGGACCTTACTGAGCCCATACCCACAGGCACAGACTGGACCTTACTGAGCCCATACCCACAGAAACAGACTGGACCTTACTGAGCCCATACCCACAGGCACAGACTGTACCTTACTGAGCCCATACCCACAGTTATAGACTGGACCTTACTGAGCCCATACCCACAGGCACAGACTGGACCTTACTGAGCCCATACCCACAGGGACAGACTGGACCTTACTGAGCCCATACCCACAGGCACAGACTGGACCTTACTGAGCCCATACCCACAGTTATAGACTGGACCTTACTGAGCCCATACCCACAGGCACAGACTGGACCTTACTGAGCCCATACCCACAGGTATAGACTGGACCTGACTGAGCCCATACCCACAGTTATAGACTGGACCTTACTGAGCCCATACCCACAGTTATAGACTGGACCTTACTGAGCCCATACCCACAGGTATAGACTGGACCTTACTGAGCCCATACCCACAGGGACAGACTGGACCTTACTGAGCCCATACCCACAGGCACAGACTGGACCTTACTGAGCCCATACCCACAGGTATAGACTGGACCTTACTGAGCCCATACCCACAGGCACAGACTGGACCTTACTGAGCCCATACCCACAGGGACAGACTGGACCTTACTGAGCCCATACCCACAGGCACAGACTGGACCTTACTGAGCCCATACCCACAGTTATAGACTGGACCTTACTGAGCCCATACCCACAGTTATAGACTGGACCTTACTGAGCCCATACCCACAGTTATAGACTGGACCTTACTGAGCCCATACCCACAGGCACAGACTGGACCTTACTGAGCCCATACCCACAGGTATAGACTGGACCTTACTGAGCCCATACCCACAGTTATAGACTGGACCTTACTGAGCCCATACCCACAGTTATAGACTGGACCTTACTGAGCCCATACCCACAGTTATAGACTGGACCTTACTGAGCCCATACCCACAGTTATAGACTGGACCTTACTGAGCCCATACCCACAGTTATAGACTGGACCTTACTGAGCCCATACCCACAGTTATAGACTGGACCTTACTGAGCCCATACCCACAGGCACAGACTGTACCTTACTGAGCCCATACCCACAGTTATAGACTGGACCTTACTGAGCCCATACCCACAGAAACAGACTGGACCTTACTGAGCCCATACCCACAGTTATAGACTGGACCTTACTGAGCCCATACCCACAGGCACAGACTGTACCTTACTGAGCCCATACCCACAGTTATAGACTGGACCTTACTGAGCCCATACCCACAGGCACAGACTGTACTTTACTGAGCCCATACCCACAGTTATAGACTGGACCTTACTGAGCCCATACCCACAGTTATAGACTGGACCTTACTGAGCCCATACCCACAGTTATAGACTGGACCTTACTGAGCCCATACCCACAGTTATAGACTGGACCTTACTGAGCCCATACCCACAGTTATAGACTGGACCTTACTGAGCCCATACCCACAGTTATAGACTGGACCTTACTGAGCCCATACCCACAGGCACAGACTGTACTTTACTGAGCCCATACCCACAGGCACAGACTGGACCTTACTGAGCCCATACCCACAGGCACAGACTGTACTTTACTGAGCCCATACCCACAGGCACAGACTGGACCTGACTGAGCCCATACCCACAGGCACAGACTGGACCTTACTGAGCCCATACCCACAGGTATAGACTGGACCTTACTGAGCCCATACCCACAGGCACAGACTGTACTTTACTGAGCCCATACCCACAGTTATAGACTGGACCTTACTGAGCCCATACCCACAGTTATAGACTGGACCTTACTGAGCCCATACCCACAGTTATAGACTGGACCTTACTGAGCCCATACCCACAGTTATAGACTGGACCTTACTGAGCCCATACCCACAGTTATAGACTGGACCTTACTGAGCCCATACCCACAGTTATAGACTGGACCTTACTGAGCCCATACCCACAGGTATAGACTGGACCTTACTGAGCTCATACCCACAGGTATAGACTGGACCTTACTGAGCTCATACCCACAGTTATAGACTGTACTTTACTGAGCCCATGGCCATTTCCACAGGCAGGCCAAGAGCTTTACTGAGTGGTGAGTATGAGACGGAGAGAGTGAGGAGCGGAGTGGATCGGTCGGGCTGGGGGGCAGCCCATGGCCATTTCCACAGGCAGGCCAAGGCTGAGAGTATAGGCAGTGAGAGGAACAGTCATAGGCAAGATCCTGGCCTGACTACACTTCAAAAACAATAAAAGTGCTTCACTGAGTGTGAAGAGTTTTGGACATCCCAATGAAGTGAGATATTCTAGTTTTTCTTTTCTCTGGTGCAGAGGACAATGATATATGGTCACTACTGACCCAATCAAGTCAATGCAGAGAGGAGCAGGCCTGAGGCATTGGTTCCATGATTCAGGCAGAGAGAGGGGTGCAGGATGTGGAAGTGACATTTGGCTGTTAATGTAGCTTTCCCAGTAAATACCTGCAGCATCTCTGGGATTGCCTCAAATCTCTGTAAACTGATCACTGAGGACTATGCCCTTGAGCTGGTACTTTATTGGGTGATTTCCTGAGATTGTAGATATTCACCAGCTGATTCAAGCTACATCAAGGGGCAGAAAAAGAAAAGCTGGGAACTCACACAAGGCATCTCAGACGTCAGCAGACTGGTGGATCGTTTAGCTGCAAACCCTTTGCATCCACAAGATCAGAGGCCAACAGACACATTAACATAAAAGTGGAAAAAAGGGGAGAGGAAAATATTTATAAACTGAACAAAGAGAGGTCTGATGAAAGGAATGTTGTTACTGGTCGTTTCAGTTAAGAAACGAACAGTAACATTGAGATATTGAAGACAGAAAGCCAATGAGAACTGCCAAAAAAGGGGTCGAGCCTGGGGAGATTTGGGAAAATGGGAGAAAAGGGAAAATCTGGCAGCCAGGTCTGGTTTGATTCAGCTTGTCCATGTTCACAGCAGAGGGTGACTGGCTGCTGAGGAGGGAGATGCCATCTGATCTTGCAGTTCGTGGTGAGCTAGTTGGAACAGTGTACGAGGCCAATGATAGAGAGGTCAGAGGGGAAGGGGAGTTCAAGTGACGAACCACAGGTCAGTTGGGGTCACGCAGGCAGACAGAACTTCACACAACACGGCTAGCTAGCCTGGTTCAGTGATAGCTCTCTCTCTCTTCAATCAATTTACACAGTAGACAACACTGATTTGTACAAGAGGGAAAGTGCATCAACTTTGATCCCTTGTACTGCTCTCCTGGGTGGGCTTCTTTGCTATTGTGGCAGTACTGGAAGGCTGGAAGATGTAATCACTGTTCCCTCAGTTCTACTTCCACCACATTTCTGATGCCAACACCCCCTTCATTCTTAAACTTAAAAACTCAGGGGAAAGGCCCAGTCACACAGGGCACCCCCAATTTGTAACCTAAAAGCCTGGTGCCTGTAGAAGGAAGGGGAGGCTGAAGGAGTGTCAGTTTGGAGACTTTGGCAAAGACTGAGATGGAGCAGAAGGCAGCGTGACAAGTCCTGATCTGAACACAAGGAGGATTCAGAAAGGATTAGGACAGGGTATTTGAAGAGAGAGAGGCAGCAGACTGTGATAGCAGAAGAGACATGAAACAGTAACTCCTTGCACTAGAGCAAGTTGTTGGGACATTTCACAAGTCAGAGGGTAGAGTCAGAAATATTACTGAGGTTCTGACTGAGGGATAGAAAACAGGAATATATGTTAAAGGGCGTGACACTGGTCGAGTGAGCGAGGGTTGGGTGAGAAGCATTTTGTGCTAATTAATTGTAACCTCTGGAATAAATCTAATACACAAACTTGCAAAGTGTGATAACTGGGAACAGCATTTTATCCAGGTGGTGAGGCTCTCACTTAAAGGAACATCTCCAAACCTCAATGCTGCTTAAAAACTTCAGACAGGAGCCTTCACCAGTGCTCTCCAGGGTTCAGCAGAGGCTAGGTAAGGCCAGTGCTGCAGCCTATGTAGTGTCTGAGTCTGGAGCAGTACCAGAGCAGCTGGGATTTAACTGGAGACTGTCTGGGCAAAGTGTTCCAACAATGTCAGCATGTATTTGTGTTAACTGACAGCTGTGTGCTTGTTAAATAATTACTGGAGGAATAATCCTTTTGCTTTGGAGAATGTATTTATATCACAATCACGCAAGGCTTCAGACATGCAAAAAGCCAATCATGAAAGGGCTGCAGTCAGATTAGTGAAAGGGCAGATTAGATTTAGACTGAGTTCTGGACTCATGCTCAGCTCTGACCCACTCAATGCAACAACCGAGCACAGCTCACCTGTTCCAGCCAAGCTGTGCGCGCTGGAGCACGGGCACCCACATCACCAGGGCACAGGAGGTACTTTCTATAAACCAGGGACCCTCCCTGTACCTGTTGACAACCCCCAGTGCGCCCAATGACCAGCCTGCACCTAGACATATTACGCTATGAAGAGATAACACCCCACCATCTCCTCAGAGCGACACCATTCCCCCTGCATCCCCCCCTCCCACCCAGTCCCCCACCAGTTATATTGCAGGCCCAATGTACTGCAGTTCTCAAAGGAAATTAGGAACGGGCAACGAATGCTGGTGTTGCCAGTGACGTTCACATTCAGTGAACAAATAAAAACAGTTATTTACAAAGGCAGCCGCTCACCTGCCCTCCTGGAGTTGAGCACCTCAGGTACAAGAGGGAAGCAAAATAATAAAGGCGTCAGCAGTGAACTGGGCCAAAGAGGGGGCTCAGGAGGCTGCAGTGACAAGCTGGGCCGGGATCAGCCTCCTGAGTTAAGAGGCTGCAATGATTGAGAATGTTTACGCTGGGAAGGGAAGGCTTAGGGGTGAGGTTATGAAAAGATTAAAGACACAAACAAGACAAATGTCGCTGCACTTAACTCGAACACACATCCTGCAAGAGGAGATAGAGGGTACTTTCTACTAAAAGCTGTATCACCTGTACAATCCTATAATGTGATTGGCAAAGTGAGGGATTAGTGATTTGCAAATATTACACTGCTTTTCAAGAAAGGAGGTAGAGAGAAAACAGGTAACTACAGGCCAGTTAGCCTAACATAAGTCATTGGGAAGATGCTGGAAACTATTAAAGAAATCTTAACAAAGCACTTAGAAAAGCATAGTATGATTAGAAAAGGTCAGCATTGTTTTACCCTCTCTTTACACAGAGGGTGGTGAGAGCCTGGAACTTGCTGCCGGGGGAGGTGGTGGAAGCAGGTACCATAAAGACGTTTAAGAGGCATCTTGACAAATACATGAATAGGATGGGAATAGAGGGATACGGACCCCGCAAGTGCAGGTGGTTTTAGTTTAGGCAGGCATCAAGATCGGCGCAGGCTTGGAGGGCCGAATGGCCTGTTCCTGTGCTGTACTGCTCTTTGTTCTTTGAGATCCTGTTTGGCAAATTTAGAGTTTTTTTGTGGATGTAACTAGTTGCTTAAATAAAGGGGAACCAGTAGATGTAGTGTACTTGGATTTCCAAAAGGTACCACATAAGGTGCCAGATAAAAGATTAATAGGCAAGATAAGGGCTCACGGTGTTGGGGGTAATATATTAATGTGGACAGAGGATTGGTTACCAGACAGGAAGCAGAGTGGGGGCATAAACAGGGCATTGTCAAGTTGACAGCCAGTGAATAGTGGGGTGCCGCAAGGATCAGTGCTTGGGCCTCAGCTACTTACACTCTATATTAATGACTTGGATGAAGAGACAGAGAGTAATGGATCTAAGTTTGGTGATGATACAAAGCTTGGTGGAAAGGTAAGCTGCAGGGAGGACATAGAGAGGCTGCAAAGAGATAGAGACAGGTTAAGTGAGTGGGCAACAAGATGGCAAATGGAGTATAATGTAGGAAAGTGTGAAGTTGTTCACTTTGGTCGCAAAAATAGAAAAGCAGAATTTTTTTTTTTATAAAGTGAAGCACTGGTAAATGTTGATGTTCAGAGAGACTTGGGTGTACTCGTACAAGGAATGCACAAAGTGAACATGCAGGTACAGCAGGGTATTAGGAAAGCAAATGGCATGCTGGCCTTTACTGCAAGGGGATTGGAGTACAGGAATAAAGAAGTTTTACTAACATTGTACAGGGCTTTGGTGAGACTGCACCTGGAATACTGTGTGCAGTTTTGGTCTCCACATTTAAGAAAGGATATACTTGCACTGGAGGCAGTGCAGCGAAGGTTTATTAAATTGGTCCCTGGGATGAGGGGGTTGTCCTATGATGAGAGGCTGAGTAAATTGAGACATACAAGATTCTGAAAGGGTTTGATAGGGTAGACACTGAGAGATTGTTCCCACTGGTCAGGGAATCTAGAACACGGGGGCACAGTCTCAGGATAAAGGGTCAATCATTCAGGACTGAGATGAGGAGAAATTACTTCACTCAAAGGGTTGTGAATCTTTGGAATTCTCTCCCCCAGAGGGTTGTGGATTCTCCATCAATGAATATATTTAAGGCTGGGATAGATACATATATGGTGTTGCAGGGAATCAAGGGATATGGGGAGCGGGCAGGAAAGTGGAATTGAAGCCCAAGATCAGCCATAATCGTACTGAATGATAGAGCAGGCTCGATGGGCTAAACGGTTTACTCCTGCTCCTAGTTCTTGTGAGTAACAGCATCATCTACACCCTACCTGCTATAGGGATAGTGCAGAGGTTCACAAATACCGGTAGTGCTTGGTCTGGATTCCCGACATGTTGTGCTATAATAAATCACTGCACAAGCAGAATTTGTTTCTCATAGGCCCTGCCCCTTCTCCTATGATGGGCTATGGGGGGGAAAGGGAGAGCGAGCACTGGCACAATGGGCTGAATGGCTCCTTTTGTGCTGAAACCTGTCTATGGTGCAGTGTGTGCTTGAGGCCAGCAGATGGTGACAGTACTCTACATACCATGAGAAAGCACAGCACTCTTCACTTTGGAAGTAGTTTTGGGAGGAGCTCATCTAGGTACAGGCATGAACCAGGTGAAGACAAAGACCTGTTCCTGTGCTGTTCAATATAAAGAATTCGATGTCATTTTTTTTATTCATTCATGGGATGTGGGTGTCGCTGGCCAGGCCAGCATTTATTACCCATCCCTAACTGTCCTCGAGGTGGTGTTTGCGGATTTCCACAGGTACTGGCAGCTGGGAGTCAGCCTCTGGAACCTCATCCAAACAGGCACAGAGCCAGGCTGGGAAATAGGAGCTAATTATTCAACCACACGACACGTCACTGTGAAGCCAGAGGCTCGCACGGGTGCGGGCACCCGGACATGGGCACCCTCCAGTACAGTTCAATATGACTGGGAACAGGAACCAACCTAGTTTTCATTCTCTATTCCTGGGCACTGAGGCTAGCAAGTATGGGGAAACAACTGGGAATAAACATGTGGCCTGTACAGCTGCACAATGCGCAGGCAGAGTGTTTATCCCCAATTCCCCCACACCGCGCAGGCAGGGTGTTTACCCCCAATTCCCCCACACCGCGCAGGCAGGGTGTTTACCCCCAATTCCCCCACACCGCGCAGGCAGGGTGTTTATCCCCAATTCCCCCACATCGCGCAGGCAGGGTGTTTACCCCCAATTCCCCCACACCGCGCAGGCAGGGTGTTTACACCGCCCCCCCCCCCCCCACCCACACCGGGCAGGCGGGGTTTACGCCCACCTCCCCCCCACACCGCGCAGGCAGGGTTTACACCCACCCCCCCCCCCCCCCACACCGCGCAGGCAGGGTGTTCACCCCCTCCTCCACCCCAACATAGGAAGGGTGCTCCGCTCCACGCGCACGCACTCACACACACACGAGCAGAGTGCTCACCAGTGCTGGTATCGGGGGCAGAGCCACAGAACGTTCCAGCAATTTCAGCCCATTGCCCTGTGTTATCTTGGTGATCGAACGCTCCATTTAGTGCCCATCTGACTCTTTATTTTAGGACAGTAGGTTCCCCTGTGGTCAGCTGGGAATGAAGCCTGCACTTACCGTCCAGGGACAGCCAGTCCAGCTGGGAACTGGGCAAAGCCATGGAATTACGAGCTCTGTATTCAAACAGCACCAAATTGGAAATGAACAGGTTCTCACGAGCCACCTGCAACCTCACCAACCCTGCTTCATGAGCTGAAAGTATAAAAGGAACAAATTTAAATCTCTCAGAAATGGAATACAAAGAGATGGAAAGCTGCAAGGTAATTAGAATTAGAACATTACAGCGCAGTACAGGCCCTTCGG